>NC_068994.1:22716180-22746120 GCF_001194135.2 Octopus bimaculoides
ACATTTCTCTTCAGACAACTCTATTAACTAAGAAAAACAGCAAAAAAAAAAAACTTGGTATTTAAACAGAAGGCTGACCATATTAAAGAAACTAAAACAAAAATTATTCAGTAATTGTTTTCTAAGGAAACTGTTGTTAAATTCAAGATTTATTTTGAGTTAAATTTCTTATGATTCTCAATAAAAGTTAATAATTTATTTAAAAAGCAATAGTTGTTTGGAGCATAAAACATCTTTGTATATACACTAAGTACTATACACTTTTTTTTATGTACACAGTGTGCGTGCAGGGGGTGATGTATGCTGGCAAATTGTGTGAAATTTGGAAAATATCAGTCTATTTGTAATTATTTAGCCATGTCCCTCTGCGTAAAAAGTATTCAAAGACGAGATCACATTCTACATAATGAGACCTCTTCAAAAAATGCTAATTAGTCACAGTATAGTAAACAACTAAAATATTGAAGAAGAAACTAAGGCTAATAAGCCTCGTATATACAACTTGTTAGTTAAGCAAGTTTCAAAAAATAATGCATCAGTGTGTGTGTGTGTGTGTGTGTGTGTAAATATTTGTGTTTGAGTGTTTGCCTATGTGTGTGTTTGTGTGCTTTAGTAAAAATGCAATCAATTACATGATACATAGATATTGAAAAAGGATATTTTCAGAATTTTATTTGCTCTGTGTAATCTGAGAAGTTGGAATAATAATTTCATGAGAGACATTTGCATGAAGAGGTACATTGAGCTGTGTGGCAGCTGGGTACATCTGAATAGTTGGGAATATTTGAGCTGTTGATTGTGAGATTTCAATAGTTGTGGGAAATGTTGACAGCATTGGATAGATTTGGTTTGTGCCAGTGCTGTCTGTCTGATTGACAGTAGCTTCTTGTTGATACATGGCAATAGTTCTGGCTACATCAGCTGGATCTGTACCAGGGGCATGAGTAACAATTAAATTGCCTTCAGCATCAGTCACAGCAGATGCATCAGCTGGAACGACGACTGCTACCTGTTGACAGTTTCCCTCAGGTGTGATAATATCTTCCTTCAGGTCAATAAGTTGCTTGGGAGGAACACAGCTCAGTTTACGTTCTCCTTGATTATTTTTCTTATGTTTTAGTAAGTGGTCTTTCCGTGAGAAAGCAAAACCACACCTGTCACAGACAAAAGGTTTCTCCCCTGTATGGATGCGATGATGGACTCTGAGATAAGACCTGCGTGAAAAACTCTTTTGACATATGTCACAGCTATAAAGTTTCTCATTAAGGTGAGTTGATTTGTGACGCTCCAAGTTTTCATGACGGGAGAAACATTTTGAACAGTAATCACACTTGTAAACCATACCAGTTCCACTTAAGTCAGCAGTAGCTTGATATATCTGATGCTGTTGTGTATTTTCCTGGCCTGGCTGTATATTAGTAGCACTTTGGAGAGTTGGTATTATTTGGTTGGGATGGATAATACTGCAAGAATGGTAAGTGGTCTTGTTACCATTAGTAACAGCTGCTACTAACTGGTCTCCCGAATTGTGAATAATACCATCATTATTGTTGGTGTTGCAAGAGATGTCAGTACATTTAAAAGCTTGCTGCAAATCTGTTCCTTCCATATCACTAGTGGTTTGTACTGTAACAACTTGTATTTGTGTTTGGTCAACAAGAGAAGTTTGTTGTTGCTCTTGTTGAACGGTCTCACATTGGCTGTTAAAACTATCAGAATCCATATTATTGTTTTCATTCTGCATATGAACCTGCTGAGTTGTGCTTGTAACAAGTTCAACAGAAGGAAGAGCCTTTATTTCTCCATGCTGCTTAGTTTGATGCCGAACAAGATGGTCTCCACGATAGAAAGCACACCCACATACATGGCATTTATATGGACGAGTATTTGTGTGGATACGTTGGTGCACAGTTAAGTAAGACCGACGTGCAAAAGCTTTGTGACAGATTTGGCAGTTGAACATTTTAATTCCTTGATGTCCTCTGATGTGGATCACTAAATGATCATTGCGCGAGAAAGCACGACCACACAAATTACACCCAAAAGGTTTTTCTCCTGTATGAAGACGACGATGCAACTTCAGATAGGATTTCTGACTAAAATCTCTGCCACATGTTTCACATTTGAAGACTTCACGGCGCAGATGACGAATGCGATGTCTCTCCATGTTGTCTCGGCGAGAGAACATCTTTCCACAAAGGTCACAGGTAGGCTTCTTCATTTTTAGGAATTATCAGCAAATATTTAAAATTTGGTGCATCAAAGGTTTAATAAAACAATGGATAACCTAGAAAGATAACAGATATAATTAAAGAGTGAAGCATAATACAAATTATAAATGTTGGAAATTAAATAAAATTAATTGTAATATTTATGTATTGGTTTATGTTCCTTTAGGAATTTTTCATAATATATACTAGATTGCACCTATTTAAATAAGTAAGACAGAAAACTATAATGTAGCTGGATGTTCCTACAATGCAACCTACTATAAACCACTACGCTATTCCATAGCTTAACCATTTAGCATTCAGATCAGTCTGTCAAATATGTTTATTTATTCATGTTATTTTCAATTAGTTATACATTATCTTGTAGTTTTGAGATTTTAATGATGTGATTGTTTATTTTAAAAATGATATTGTAGGGTAGTTGTGAGAGGCCAGATATGGCCAGTTTGAACATAAGACAGATAGAATATTTGGGCTGGATATGACCCAAATGCTAAATGCTAATGGATTAAGTAGTGAGCACCTTAGTTTAATGAAGCAGAAAATACTATTAGAGATGAGTGCAAATTTTTCTAAGAAACAGCAACAAGAAGCAAGGGAAAAATATCTGGAGTCTAAGTAAGAAGCTAGTTCTTGAGATTACTAAAATAAAACAGGTACATGTTGTGCTGAAATAATCGAGAAGCATGATGTGCATTAAATTGCAAGCTTATGTGACTCTGAATGAGGACAACACTGGAGAGATGTATCTGCAATGATGAGTGTATGCTCTTACAGGTAATGAAATGTGCAAACATTGAAAGAAACAGATTGCATTGGTATTATACTGAATATGTGATTAATACACACACACTGAATATAAGTAATTGTTTTGTGTGTGTGCACTATATCACTTTCATACACTGACCATAGGTATACAGTATTTCCTATGTCAATCACTGTTAGCTCACTCATTCAACATGTCTTTTATTTTCACTACAGGAAAATGTAACTCATTACATATTGAAGATAAAACATTTAGGAATTCCAACAATTTAAAATAAAACCAACATAAGATGGAAAGGTCCTTTAGTTTATTGAACAGAAAATTGAACACTAATGCAGCTATAAATAAGTTGTTTTGCTAGTTGGCAATAAGAAAGGTACTCCCAAATGAGAAAAATGCACCACCAAAAATATGCAGAACACAGGTATTGTTGTATTAATAAACATAGCATATCAGTGCAATACAGAATAGGTAAGCTACTAGGTGTGAATACTCCTTGAATTTTTCAAGTATTTTCACTCTCTATTTTTAGCAAGTTGATATCAGTGTTAATGTAGGTACTAATAAGAAGAATTAGTGAATGTTACATGTCAAACTTAATGATTGTTAACTTAAAGAGGTTATTTCATGGCCCATGTTTGCTGTACATGCGAAATAAAATTCAGTTATAGCTGTTGTAAGAATGGCAATTTGACACAATTATATTTTTAAAGTATACTAAAGAAATTCTCACCATCCTCATTGAATCATAGTCAATGACTGCCATTCATTTTTCATTTTATTTATTTAATAATTTAGACTCAATACAGCGTATGGACAATTAGATATGGCTAATGCTCAGTCTGAATTCTGAAAGCCAGTAGTACAAGGATTTCCACAGGAACCAACAAGTGTAAGCAGTATTCAATAGCAAAGTAATCTTAGGGTTTGTATAGGGCTAACAGTAGCTCAGAACCAAAACACTCTGTAGCTCTGACAAGGATAGCTGAGCTTTCCTTAATTAAGTTATAAATATTGTTATGTATCATATATTAAAACACCAGAAGTCATCATTAACAACAACAATATTTAATGTCCATTTTCCATGCTGGCATGGGTAGGGCAGCTTGACAAGAACTGACAAGGCCTGAGGCAGCACCAAGTTCCACAGTCTTTTTTTGGTTTGACATAGTGTGCTGGGTGCTTTTTACATGGCACTAGCACCCACATCAATACTTTTTGCATAGCACCTTGGTTTTAGGATCTCAATTCTGTTGTGATGAGCAGGTCTTAGTATTGTTGCAGTGTGATCATTTTAGCAGTACTTTTGATGTGGGGCTGTCGATGACATGTTGTTTAACCTCAGATCAACCTGGATAAAACAGACTTAAGATTAAAAGCATCCCAGCTGTCTTTTATAACTGGAATGCTTTTGATCATTTTGTGCAGAGCATGTCTCAGACTACATTACTTATATAAGGTGGTATGGTGCAATTAAGATTTGCTTGGTATTTCAAATAAAACAAACAACTGTGTAGAATCTCCCTTGATGGCTGTTGACATGTTTTTTTTTCTGCTTTTCAAGACTTGTGTCGCAAAAAGATGGAGGAAATGGAGAGCAAACATTCCATTTTCAATGTTTTAATGTCTGTTAGGAGACCTAAAAAAGCAGTCCTAGTTAAGATTCCTGGTGACATGTCACCAATGTTTTATTATTAACAGTAGCCCTTTGTATCAGTTACTAGATATATCTTTTAGCTTGTGCCCTTGTTACGTAAGATAATTTGAAACAATAGTCAATGACCAACAGATCAAAGGTCCATCCCAAGCCATAGGCTCATAAGGGCAATTTCCCAGATTCTGTGACATATATATTCTCCTCTGGATGGGATGTTGGTCCACCATGGGATTACTCAGTTTTGCCAGCTGAGTAGATTTGAGTAACTTGTGTTCTGCTCAAAAACACAATGCATCGCCTGGTCCAGGAATTGAAACAACAATCTTACAATTACAAGTGCAACACCCTAACCTCATGCCTCCACAAACCAATAGTATCAGATTACAATTAATGGTTTTTATATTAGGAAATAGCTAAGACAGAATCTTTAACTAAAAACAAAATGAAAAAAAAATTTGTTTAACTTAGTTTAATCTAGGTTACTGTTTAACGTAGTTTAAACCAGATTATTTAAGATAATTAAACCACTCACAGTGAGCACAACATATAATTAAGCAGAACTACTCAAGGATTCAATGCAGGAACTATAAGAGATAATAATAAATATACTGAGATGAATAAAAGATTTCAATGACTTTGGTTAAATCTGTTATGATTATTGTAGAGGAGTCTATTTTGAAGAAAGAGTTCCTTTATTTTTAAATGGAATAGTCACTTTACGGCTTTGTTATTTTTGTCTCCGAGTATTATAGCTGCAGACTACTGAATTCAAAAGATAATATTTATGTTTCACTTCCAAGCATAGATTTACAGGGAGAAATTTTTGGTAAAAAATGGCCATCAGTTTCACTGACAAAGGTCTATAGAGTGGGTGACAAATTACCTGTGATTTTGAAGAATTCAATAAGAGAACACTAGTAAATGCAACAGTAATTGAACAAATACAAGTGCAAGATTGCTGGTAGGATAATGTTCATGACATTCTCTTCTAAGCAAGAATACAAAACTACATTTTAAAATAGCTTCTTCTGAAAATATAAGGGACTAAAAATTGTTGAAATACTTATTGAAAATTTTTTTTTTTAAATATATTACATTTTTTTCTGCACACAGCATTGAAGGTCCTTTTCTAAGAAGAAAGAGGGAAAATTTGATTATGGACTTTATTTTATTACTACTATTTATTTTATCAATCATGGATGACTGATAGATAAAAATCAATTTCAGTGTAGTGTGAGCTCAGAAAAGTAAGGAACAAGTTTATGATGACCAGTAAGTTTCTCTCATAACTAGGAAGCCAGTTATCACAAAAAGGCATATCTATCTACCACAGAAACACAAAATATAGACACTGACTATGTGTAATTCAAAGCTATAGTGCAACACCACTTGCAACACTAATCCACTTAGTCATCATAACTTTGTCTTTGATTCTTTTTAAAGATAACTTGGTTTGAAATTATTGCATTTCAGCACATTTCCAAATTATTTTTTTACATTTATGAGGTAAGTTTAATCTGCAAGGGCCATTTTCCAGTTTATTAGGTCTGCCAAAATCACGATAGCCCTAGAAACCATGCCAAAGCAGATATTGGAACATGATGCAATCTTTGGACCTGTCAGATCTTGTAAAGTTGTCCATGGCAACATGGAAGATGAATGTTAAAAGATGATGGTGATGTCAGAGATTTTATTACATATTGTTATACATCTTCACAGTAAACTAGTCATCACACTTTTAATTTCAATGGATCTCTTGTTGCCATTGAGTCTCAATGAGTATAGTCATATAAAGTTTTTGTCATTAATGTTTTCCAGCAAGTTGGTGAAACAAATAATTTTCCATTACACAAGTTTACTATTTTCAACTGTTAACACATTTTTCAATGACTTAAATGGCTTTTCAATAACAGGACAATTGTCCCATAGAAATTGACAAACCTAATTGTTTCTTATACTTTGGTGGTTTTACACCTACAATTCTTGCTAGTAAACAAGGCACTGGTGACACCGTCTCCTCTTTATTAGTCAATATACTAAAAAAAAGATAATTAATTAGTCTCTAATTGATTATCATGCTTGATAATTCTAACCATTACATTTTTTTTATTTACTTGTAGAGTCTGAAGGAAGGGGTAGTACCATTAAGTTGGCAAGCTTCATGTTGTTAACGTTTCATTTAAATAGTTGCAGTTCAACACCTGCAGGAAAGACATGATCCGGGAGAAGATTCTAGAGGACTGATGTTCCAATAAAGAAGAACTGGGCATGGCTCGAGCAGGGTTGAGGAGAGAGGCTGAAGAGGCAAAGAAGGGCAAAAGTGCCTGAGTGATGGAGGTATGAGACCCGCCAGCTCCAAATAACAAAGGCATTATAAAGCAGTCTTTTGCCACTGTTGTATCTGTCTTTGTACGACAGTTGTCGCTCTGACAGATATTGTTATATTCCAGACTCATTGATAGGATGTTTCTATCTGGCACTGTATGATCCCCAGTCGTATAGTGTTATTATCCTCAAAAAGTTGGATTGTTATAACGCCCACTCAATATCACAGTATAATTACTAGATCAGTACAGACATGACTATCAACACAGCTTTCTCGTACTCTCTCGATACCAGCTGACGTCACCTTACTTATTGTAACTGCCTCATTCCACTTGTCACATGGGAGGGGTGTACTATTATTACTAATTCCCTACATCTCCTCTTTTAAGTTTTTCTTAGGAAGTGTCATTTTATTTAGGAATATTTTTATTCACCCCATCTCCCTTTTTTGAGTTTTTTGTTTAAATATTTTTTTCTCCTGGCATCTATTTTCAGGAACTCTGTTTTCTCTTCCTCTCACTTGTATGCCTGGGTTCAATCACCTGCAGTGGCATTGGTACTTGGAACATATCGTACAACCATTCTATAGGTTCCTCCAACTTCTTTGCTTCACTTTACACAAATCTCTTTTTCAGTTGGTTCCTGTGTCTCTTTTGTATGCTTTTTCTACTTTTTACTCGATACATCATTGCAAAATTTGCATCTCAGAGAGACATAGGATGTTTGGTTTGGTGACTGTGCATGGATCTGAGTGCTTGCAATAGAGTGAATTCCACTAAAAGCACCCAAAGGCCATACAATGGCTACACTGACGTGATACACCAAACAGTTTTATCACCAACATTTGTATCATCTTCATAAATAATAACATCTATGTCATTTCCAACATGTTCAATTGCTCTCTGAAACTATGTATTGGCAGTTTTAATTCCATAAGACTTGTCCTTGTTAAAAGGATTCCTTGGTGTATATATTGTTGTAACTTTTCTCACTTCAGAATACATTTCTATCTGATGACATAAACCCCTTAAAATCAATCAATCAATATAATTTATGCCAGAAGTAGAATGAAATATCGATTTAGTAATTGCAGTTGGATAAGAATCTATACAAAAATTTTCATCTAAACTTACTTTACAGTCTCCAGATATTATTCAGAGATGTGCATTTGTAGTAAACACAACTACTAAAGGAAATGCCTGTTTAGTCCCTCCTCTAAGTGGAACTTTTCCAGTTTCAATACAACAAATAGTTTAATGTATACTGACAACAGTGTCACCTCAGAATAACATGTTCTGATATTTTCTTTGAAAAGAAACAATAGCTTAAAACCTATCTATCTTCCAAACTATACTGGAACTTCATCTCATTCATTACATCTATCCATACCAACAAGCCATGATTTTTCTTCCATTCAGCAACAACTCCATGATACTCACACCATTGTCCTTATTTGTTTCCATTTAATGCATCAAACTTTTCCAAAATTTCAATGAGGGATCATTAATTTGTTTTAATATGAACTCACTGGTTTATTCAAATCCATCCAAATATTCTAAGGGATTACAGTTCAAGTATTTTTAGACCAATTTCATAAATATTTGCCGAATTATTACTTTCAATTTCCTCAATCTATTCACAGTGGTTTTACATACAACCTTTTCTCTCTCCAATTTATGAAACAAAATCAAACAACTATTGCTTTCTCACCATTAGCATGGCTTCTAAGCAGGGCTGTAGAGTCAGAGTCGTGGAGATGGAAACAATTAAGGAGTAGCTGGAGTCAGAGTTGGTATAGTTTTACTGACACCAACTCCAACTCACAATATCATTATTCTTTAATATAAACAGGGTATAACATATAGGCCTATTCAAAGTACAAGTATATGCATATGCTTTATGAGATATGTAGACCACAATCACTTAATTACATAAAGAGGGGTTGGAGTTGAAAGTGCCAATAGTAGGAGTTGTCAAAGTTTTTTGTTTTGACTCCACAGCCCTGCTTCTAAGCCAGTACTACTGGAGATTTGCTTTTGTCCAGAATCCACCAGTAGTCTCTTGCCTTCAAGAACTTTAGCAAAAGCACTGTTGTTGCTCTTGTGATTAGCAGAGCTTTCAGCTGAGGGGTCTGGCAAAGTGTTTAACTTCAGACTTCATTCATCTTTTATTTGTTGGATCAGAAGTTAAAAAAAGTTTCAATAAATGCAGGACATTTTGATGATACTAATTTATATTCATAAAAGCAACATTTAGAAATAGATTTACGTTTGTTTCTCTCAACATATGACATAGTGACATGATCAATATCATCCTTTTTTTTTTTCGTTTTAATAATCTGAAATCATTTCAGTGTTGAATCAATTCAATGCAGGCATTAAGTTTCAGATTACTGGACTAAAAAAATATTCTAAAACTTTTACATGATGCTTAGATGATTGCATGCTTCTAAGAGCCTCGTTTGAATCATATCTTCTTGTGGACTTTGTGCTATAAGCTCTAATTTTATCAAATTCACAAAAATGAGTTGACTCATGCAATCTCTAAGAATAACAGAATTGATTCAGTCCAGATTTTGAAGCTGTGATAAGAATTGAACTCTGTTAATTTCTTTTAGGAAGGAACTGGTGACATTATGGCAGATCTTATCTTGCTAAAATTAATTTCTTCAAGTGCTAATAATTTTATCAGAAAAATAAACTTTATATATAGTTACTATACCTACTGTTGATAAAAGCAAAATCTATTATTTGTTTTTTAGCATTGGTGCCCAGAAGCCTTTTGTTCTTGCTGCAGCAGTAAAACATCACAGCCAGGTCTCTATAATGTTTGGGTCATCAAGTAGAGAAATTCATTGTTATTATTAACTAGCAGCACCACAGTCATGTACTAAATTTATCCAAGTAAAGCCATAGTCACCCACAATCCCTTATGTTCAGAAATGTTATCGAATAGTCAAATTCCGGTACTGAACTGATAACTACCTTATAGAGTCTTAATCAGCATGTACAATAAATGCAATGCTATAACAATACTAGCATAACAATGACATCACAATTTGTAAACTTGACAGGAACAATACTTACTTCACTAGTATACTGAAATAATACATACAGCACCATTTTGCATATATAAACAAAAATATGAATGTGTTGTAAACTGCAAGTTACATTTTAAGGGCTAAGGCTTACCTTCAGGTGTATAACATCAAGCAGAAAAAGATATATCTCCCTTTAGATAGGATGTGGTTTATCTTCAGCTATAAAACGTAGATCTGGTACCTATTCCTGATAGTTATGTAAATGGAAGTAGATAGAATTAAGGGAATTGCCCAAATGTACATTGAAACACCTTAAGAAACTTTGAGTTGATTGTCTGATATATTTATTCAGCCATTTCGTGGCCTCTGCCAGAAGTGTAGCCAGCTCACTTATTCCTATCTTTACTTCATTGGACACTAAACTCTGCTTGCAAAGACCTGTTAAGGTAAGTGAAATCGAAATCGTAATTGAACCATATTCGATGACTGGCACCTGTGCCAGTGGAGCACTAACAGCACCATCCAAGTGTGATCATTACCAGAATAGCTGTCTGGCTTCCGTGCTAGTGGCACATAAATAGCACCATTTGAGCGTGATCGTTACCAGCGTCGCCTTACTGGCACGTTAGAAAATATTCGAGCAAGGTTGTTGCCAGTGCCGCTGGACTGGCTTCTGTGCAGGTGGCATGTAAAAAACACTATTTTGAGCGTGGCTGTTGCCATTACCGCCTGACTGGCCCTCATGACGGTGGCACGTAAAAGCACCCACTACACTCTCAGAGTGGTTGGCATTAGGAAGGGCATCCAGCTGTAAGAAACTTTGCCAGATGAGATTGAGCCTGATGCAGCCTTCTGGCTCACCAGTCCTCAGTCAAACCGTCCAACCCATGCCAGCATGGAAAGCAGACGTTAAACGATGATGATGATATATATATATATATATCATCATCATCTTTCTATATACAGTAATAATGATTTAATACTCACAACTTTCTCTAAACAAACAAGTTCACCAGCTGTTTCAGTCCTCTGTGAGCAACAGTCTTAGTACAGAGGCTGAAACATTTACTATCATCATTTGTCTACTCAAGTTAGTATCACCAACTTCTCAAACCTTTGATCTCTTTCTTACTTCTCAACCCATCATTTTCCCTGTGGTCACAATATCTACCCACCTAATATTACCTGGTCATTAAAATTTCATGGCATTTCCATCTAAACCACCTTGTTACACACAACCCTGAAAACTTGAGTCATTTACCTCAAAATTCTACTTATAATCTGTGCTGCCTATCTTTGACAGTAAACATGCTTCATCTCTGACTCATCTAAGTTAAGTGGTAGACTGAAACTAAGTTCCAAGCTAGTCAATAATTTCTAAGCAACTCATAGCTGAAGAATGCTGCCTACAAAAACTGGAAAAATTCACTTACCATCAATTTAAAAGTGTTCACCCAATATTGCACCTCAAATTTTATCATCAGAAACAAAAAGATATCTTGAATGTTGCACAATCAGCAAGCTCCTTTATCTCCCAAACTGCAGCCTGGTTTTCAAGAACTTCTCAAGAAATTTATCAACTAACTTTGTAGAATAACCAGTTCTACTGGAAATTTGCTTTTGTTCTCAATCTACCAGTATTCTCTCACTTTCAAGAATTTTAGCAAAAGCAGTGCTGAGCTTGAGATTATTAGCAAAGCTTTCAACTGAGTCTGACAAAGTTGTACAGTTTTGGATTTCATCCATCTTTTATTTCTTGACTCAGAAGTTACCTGTCAGATTACTCCACTAAAACATAGTTTGCTCTAATCCACATTATATCAACCTCAGTGTGCAATTTTCAAGATTTTCCACATTCTTCCTTCTCTGTATTAATGGTCATTTGATATTACTTCTCACCATATGCTCTTCAATAGATCCCTCCACTCTTCATAAAATTTCAACAGACAAATAACATTCATATTCAAACTAGACACTTCATGCCACTCTTGCACAACTTTTATAAACAGGACTACATTTCACCAAAAGGTATCAGTTTCAGATATTACAAGCAGAACATCAGCCTTAACAGAAAAGTAATTTCTAGTTTAACAAGACCACCAGTGGATAAATACTACCATTAAAATTTCAAGTTTTACTACAACAAGCAATAAGTTTCTTTTTTTTTTTATTATTATCCTAATTAGGTCTGAAGGAAGGAACTACATCCTTAGCTTTCAGGTCATCCAGCAGTAAGACTGATGTTAACATTTAGCTTAAACAGAAGCAAGTTGATGACTTTAAGAAAGATATATATAGAGAGGGAATTCCAGAGGACTAAAGTTCTGGAAAGAAAGGACAGGGTATAACAGTTAGTATGTGTGAGGGGAGGGGATTATATAAAAACAATTGGAAGAAACAAGTGAATTGAGAGGGCCTGGGTAAAGTTTATATGAGACCAGCCAGCTTCAAAGATAAGAAGTCATTATAGTAGCAGTAGAAAAGGCAGAGGAGTCAGTACATTTCAGGGCCAGAAGTTAGAATGAATCTGTGAGTGAGTGACTTGAAGTCATTAAGTGGCCTTTCACTGGATGTAATCCACAATAGCCATGTGTGCAGCAGCTTGTACTGACCCAGACGTAGAAGCAATACCTCATTGTAGTCTCACCTAAGCTTTGTAGAGGACTAATTGTTGGTGGCTGAAATGCTAGCAAGGCATAGTATTTCAAGTGATCATAAAGACTCTAGTTATGTGCTGCTCATGTGTGATGAAGTTAGAGTGAGATAATGTTTTCCTGATATGTGCAGTGATTGTCTTTTTTTTTTTTAATTAGAGCTCCTTATGGCAAGGAGACTAAAAGGATCATCTGCAATTTCAGAAGTAGGAGAGCTTGATGGCTCTGCAATGCACAGAGGCAACCTTTTCAGTTTGGATGGTCTTACTGGAATTATGATATTGGGTAAGAGCTGTCTAGTTTGTAAAGTGGGTGATTTTCTCCAAGTATTATAGGTCATGTATTTTTGCCTAAACTACTACAGCACAGCTGCGTGAACCATTTGGAAAAGTCAGGGCTGTGAGTTTTGTTGTGGCATGTAAGAAGACATGTTTAAGAAGATGGTTTCAGTAACTCCCCAAGGTTTTGTTGTGTGAGATGTGGGAAGACATGTTAAACAGGATGGCTTTAGCAAGCCATCTGGTGTTTCTGATGTGTCAGAAATGAAGCACGTGCTGTCAGGGCAAGAATAAGTGGAATTCTGTTAGTTGGTTAACTTGAAATGCCATAGGATCAGGGACATGTATATGTGGAGGGGAGGGCATTGCATATGTGCATTTATAGTGGGTAGTTGTAATAAGGCACTAATCAGACAACCTGATGGTTTGATGGTTGCAGAGAAAGTTTTGGTCTGGTAGAGGATGTATTTAGGTAAGAAAGTGACCAAGGGAGTCTGGCGAGTCTGTGTGTTGGTTAAGGAGCGAAAAGACTTGTTTCTGCATTGGTATCATCAATATGGGATGTGTATGAGAGCCAAAGAAGAGTTGTGAGCATTGAAGTCTTCACTGAATGACTTCAGAGAGGAGTGAAGGTGAGCTAGGTGTTCTCAATAGTTGAAAAGTTGTTAGTGGTTTGCGAGGTTTGAGGAAGGAAGCAAATTTGGAGGTGGGAAGGCTGGCTTTGAGCCAGAGTAATTGAAAGTCTTCATGACTGAGATCCAGGTGAAAGAGATGAATGTCAGGGAGAGGGAAATTTATGTATGACCTTTGAGTAAAAAAAGTATATCCTTACAGTAGAGACTGATAAGATAAGATTTGTCTCAGAGGAACAAGATGTGAAGTTAGCATATTCATAAGAGGTGATCTTGGTGTTCATGGATGTTAGAGAGAAGGAGGGAGAATTGTTTTTATTTCTGGCATCTAGTGAAGTGTAGCAGGTATCAGCTCTTTGTGTGGTCACGCTAACTTCTTGTCATGAGCTGGGTCTGGAGGTTCACAACAGAGTGAACTCTTTTAAAGGCTTTTATGTATCAGGCTGTAGTGTTAAACCGGGTAGCATGATGTACCTACCACACAAGTTAGGAAACACGTTACCATGTGTCATTTAAATTTAAAACTTGAAAAAAAATTCATCTTACAAGAGAAGATGTTAATTTAAAAGCGATTTCTTTTGGCAAAACTCAAAACCAATTTTTACAAATGATATGGAAAATTGATTCCCCTTCGCATACTACTGGTATTCATGATGTTTCTGTTTAAAAGTTTAACTTTTTAAAGAAATTCTTGTAAATGCTGCAACTTTTGAATAAAGCATTTAAAAGAAAAGTAATTGTCATTGGCGTTACTGAAAAGAAAAACTAGATCTCTTTAACAAATGGTATACAGAGAAGGTAACTTCATTATCCATGCAAAGCAAACGAGTTCGAAAAATTAAGAGTTTTGATGGTAGTTGCTTGTCTGTGTAAATACAGCTTTATATTCATATCTTGTTTTGGATTAGAATTTCCGAAAATTTCAAACTATCTAAATTTCACGGCATTTAAAACTTTCAGCACATGAAATATTTTCATGAGATACAAATTAAAAAATAATAATAAAGAATGAATGAAAAGGCAATCCAAAGGCCCACCAACACTGGTGTGAAATGTATAAGGAAAACTTAAAATTTCCGTTTTATAAACAGAATTATTCGATCTTATTTCTTTTTCGAAAAGTGCTTAATTTCAAAAGGTATTGAGGTATTATATTAACTAGAGAAGACAGTGTTCAATTCTAAGCATACTTACCCCATAATCGCAACTCACAAAGTGAAGCGTCGAAATATTATCCATATCATCTGGGAAAATGATAGTGAAATATGAAAGATAAATCATTACAGCAAACCACTGGGAATGATCAAACCAGTGAACCAAATGGCCGGTGTTTAAACTGAATTATATAACCTAATTAAAATAAAATCCTTACATGCTATATCTGTTGCATATTTTTGAATATCAATGTTGTTTCTTGTTTTATAGCGAAACACTAATTTCAGTTAAGTGCTACATTTTAAACATATTTACGAAAATATCGCAAGAAGAAAACAATATATTGCAGAGAACACTGTAATTATCAATTAAAAACATCAATAGACATATATAAGAACACTTCAAATATAAGAATCCATTAGATAATATATTTACGAAAACATAACACTCACTATTTTTCGTATGTGTATGTATGGAACTGCTGTCATTTTAAGTTATAAATCTATTCATTAAATGGCCCCGAGTCACTCCCAGCAGACTTGCTATTCGAAATTAGACATACTGAACATTTATAGTTTATCCAAATCACAACTCAGTCAATGAAATAATTTAGAGAGAAAAGTAGTAACAGATTCAGTTAGTCAAACCAAGGTCTACAGACATTCTAACCTAAAGAAAATCTACCATTACTAGCTATTCCCTAAACTTTTATATATACATATATATATATATATATGTATATACACACACGTATATGTGTATGTGTGTATGTATATGTGTGCGTATGACTTCAATCAAGAAATATTTCAGCGTGCTTACGTAGTGTTAATATAATAAAATCAAGCAACTGTTTGAGTAACATACGGAAGAATCATTACAATTACCGGCCATTCATATGTTTAAGTCGGCTAGTGACAAGTTGGCAGCGAAGTGTACTTACATTGTAAGCTAGTGGTGAAGTTTTTCATCGTTTCCTATGCAGCCATTTTTTTAAGGGATGGGGATCCTGTCTAATTTCGACATAAACAAAGGGGAGACAACTGCAGACACCGAGATCTCGCACCGACATGGAGGTCACTTCACACCTGCTTTGATCGTTTCCTCTTTAACTCTCACCAATTTCCCCATTGATCACTGTCAAACCACTTCATAATGCTTCAAAAGGTATTTTCAATGGTTATAATTTTTTTAGAAGTTAATTTTTCCTTTGTTTTTCCATCGTTTTATAATCATCTTCAACTGAAAAAACCGGTCACTTCTAAGACCTGATTTTATATAATTAACTTCTATTTCCGTCGACTATCTCATACCACAATTATATTCTATGGGATAAACCAAGTAAAATTATTACAAAGCCGTTTTTCAGATGTCTTATTATTCTACGTTTTCTCTTATTTAGTTTCATTTATTTCGTAGAGTTTTATGAATTTAAAGCTATTTCGTTTATTTATTTATTTTTTTATATCTTCGTTTTGTTAATTTAATTCAATCGAGTTGCTAAATAGAATATTGTGCTGAAATAATAAATGAAACTGATGAGAATGATATTTAATCGCAAAACTTTCATCCGAAATAAGAAATTGATTAGTAACAAAGAAAACTATTTTCTGTGTCAAGTAAATAGTTGATTGTTCTCTTGAATGGGGAGTTGTTAGTACGACACTGGAATGGTCTCCGACTTATTGTCCGCCTTTTCCATATTATTTGTCCTCCGTCTGAGACAATCAACCGCATTGTCCCGCTTTATTTCAGTTAATCTAACCCTAAGCATTTTCTGTTTAAAAAGAAATCCGCATTTGGTACCATGATTAGTACAAATAATTGTTTTAATACGATGCAAGTTATAAACAAATTTATTATAATCAAAATATTGTATGATATGACAGATAAAGAGTACACTTAATAATAAGTGATTTATAACTTGCAGTAATGGTCTTTTGATAACGTTAGTCTGAATGATCGAAACTAGTTCTTTCACTGTTAGTTTTATACTGATTGCTGCTGATTCAACGCATTTCTAATTTCTAAATTGCAATTTATTTCATTATCAAGAATACATGCTGATATTTAGTGGAAATGGATTCATTTGACTTATTTTATCTTACACCACTGCATTTGGGTTGAATCTGTCAAATGTATTAATTGTAGTATTGTCTAAAGAAGGCGTATTTGACTAAGATTATGTTGCAGATAGTATGTGTATATTACTTTATTATTGTTATACTGATGTGTTTGTCTACTTTTATAGCGGATCCCTTGTCTTATTCTCGTTATTAGTTACTTTTTATATTTTTATGTGCTAATAATTGATCGATTCAGTTTATGGCTATTACTTAGCTCCCTTTCCAAGTTAGGTGACGAGTGACAGAACTGATTACATTGATTTTTTTTAATAAACTTTGCGTTAACTTATTTTACCTTCAAATATGTCTTTCTAGCTAGTGAAAAGAAAGATTGATCGTCGTTAATTTTCAACACGATCTGTTTCTAAATCGATTATAAGTTTGTAACAGTTGTCAAGCTAATAGGAAGTGACGTCAGACTGCGTTTCGGCTTTGTTTCTAGTTTATTGTTGTAAGTCACATGGAAGCTCCACTTTGTTACAGTTGTCAACCATACTGAAACTGATACTAGTGATTTTTTTTTTTTTTTTTTTTTTTTTTTTTTTTTTTTTTTTGTATATTTATTTTGTTTTAAACAGTTTCTCTCAGAAATAAGCACACATGGCAGTTTGTTTCCTAACACTTTTTCAACGATGACGTTCCACCTCATTCATGTCTTAAAACTGTGAAACTTCTAAATAATTTTACTTTATAACTTTCGTCAGTGTTCTTAAGCCAGTTATGGGTTAGTATTGTAAATCTCACTGCATCCCGAAGTAATGTTGGTGACATCCCATTAGAAATGTACTGATCTGATACGCTACATTTTGTTGTATTAGAAAATGTTATTGTCTCAATGATGTACTTCCATTTACTGTTAGTTACAGATAATGTGACTGAAAAGAAGAATGGGGCAACCAGTGAATAATCTGCATATCAATGGAATAAGAATCACTATCCGAAGGAATTCATGTACATGGTGGTATGGGGTCGATAAATCTCCAGAATAAGATAAATCTGTCTAACCTATTGGCTTTAGATCCAGTCTCAAATTCTTTATTAGTTTCATTTGGAGAAAGGAGCTGTACTCTTGGCCTTTTCTCCGGGTCAGGTTTTTGGAGACTGGTGAGATTGATGTTGTTAACTGCAGCCTAGACTGTTGCAAGATGACGACTGCAGGAAAGGCGTGTGTAGGGAGCGAAGCAGTATGTCACGTTTTTTTCCTGGGAAGTGTTCTTCATAAACGACTTGGTGTAATCATTCGTCTGAAAATACAGATACAATGTCTGGAACAGTGGTAAGTATCAAATATGATTCTCAGAACAAGTAACCAAGGAAAACAATTTTAATTCCATGGGATTAACTACTGAATACCCCGATCCAGTTTACAGGACTTATTTCATGCAAATAAGGGGCCTACAACTTCTCGTTGATACATACCAAATTGAGACAGCAAATTTTTGAAGTCCAATATTTTTTCCAGTTTAGATAGTCAAGAGCAGTTACCAGCAAGATTATTTTCCTTGGTTACTTGCTCTGAGAATCATATTTGATACTTAATACTGTTCCTTTCTAGTTGTTTCAAAGTCTTGTTTGTCACCAAATGAATTTTTTTACTTTTTTATTTTGTATCTCAACTGGTGAACGTGGGTGTCGTTGGTTTTCAACATGCCAGTCACTGATTGATAGTGACAAGAATAAATATCACAAAAGACTTCTTTCAAAGAACACCTAATTTTTGTCTTTCTAACTTGATCTATATCAGTGTAAGATAGATAGATAGATGCAAAGTTTTCATATTACAAAGTATTTGTCAAGCTTAAGCTGTGATTGATGGCAATTAAGGCACTGTGCAATGAGATCACATCCACAACGTTATTACAAAATGAACTTCTGGATCCTAGCCTTATGTGGTTTCAATTTTTTTTTTTTTTTTTTGTGCCTGCATCAAGTACTCTACCTTTTGTTTTGATTGCTCAAATTCTCATGGCCATAATGTATCTGTAATATTGTCAAAACTGCATCTAAAATCTAGGCTTTGTTTTCACTGTCACATATTTGAGGTCTGATCATTTGATTACACTATAAAGCTCAAGTGTGACTCGCATAAAAGTGATACTTTCATATCCTTGACAGTGCAGCTGCTACAGCTACAAATATTCTAGGTTGCATCCAGAAATGACCATCCAGTTGATTGGTACAAATTCACTCTAAAGTGCTACTGTCATTCACCCATAGACATGACCTTTCTTTTACTACTTCTACTACTATAGTAACTCCCTACTCTTCTGAACAAGTCCATTTAGTGCACCCATCTCTCCTCTGCAACATCTCTGTTATGTCTCATCTTCCAAATCCTACGTTAAATGCTTCCTGTCAATCCTCATTGTAGCAGTCCTCTAGAATCCCCAACAAACATTAGTCTATAGAAGTTTAGGCCTTATATCAACTATGTCAATCTTCAAGTGTGTAGGAGGGCATGAAAAACATATCTCAGGGAAAATAACCCTATTCAAATGTTCTTAACAGAGTATCCTTGTTTGTGGGCCTTTGATTATGTTGTTTAAATACTTTCAAGTACTTGGTATTGATGTTGGGAGCATCTTG
Source organism: Octopus bimaculoides (assembly GCF_001194135.2). Lineage (NCBI taxonomy): Eukaryota > Metazoa > Mollusca > Cephalopoda > Octopoda > Octopodidae > Octopus > Octopus bimaculoides. Next base: position 22,735,628 of record NC_068994.1, read on the forward strand.
ATATGTAGGTCAAATGTAAATTGCATGCTTAGTATTAGTAATAGGATAAGAGGTATGCATGTGAGAGAGGCAGTTACTAAAATCTCAAACTGATGAACCAAGTCTTTGAAGTAGCTGATATAGTTTTAGCAAAGTTGAAACAAGTCGCTAAGGTGTAGTTTCAGGTTTTGCCAGAGTGTTGAGCTACGGTATTTTTGTTGAAAATTGATTGAAGTGATAATGGCATTGTCTTCAGTCTCTTTATATTTATTACAGCTCTAAGGCAGCGAGCCGGCAGAAACATTAGCACGTCGGACAAAATGCTAAGCGGTATTTCATCTGTCTTTACGTTCTGACTTCAAATTCTGCCGAGGTCAGCTTTGCCTTTCATCCTTTCAGGGTCAATAAATTAAGTACCACTTGCGAACTGGGGTTGATCTAATCAACTGGCCCCCTCCTCCAAAATTTCAGGCCTTGTGCCTAGAGTAAGAAAAGTATATTTGTTACAGCTCTTGAGGTTTTATCATGACTTCATGATTGGTTATCCCTGAGAACTTTTATTCTAGTTCTCATTGCAAAATTTGTGAGAGTTGCAAAGAAAAGTTTCACACCTGAAAGCATGGTCTGGATTGCAAAAGGCCTGATGGTGCTAACATGACATAGACCAAAGTACTAGATAGCAACAGTGAGTATACAATACCAGTGCTATCTGGGAGCTAGCCTTGCTAAATTTGTAGGAAGTCAATAAGTAAAAGCTTGAAACTATGTACACAATGCAACCAATTTTTACTTTATATGCGTGGTGAAGTCTCTGGCTGGCTAACACAATCAGTATCTCAGATGCAATAAATGAACAGCTTTTGAATTACTTTAACCCTCTAGCATTTACATTTCTCTATCAGTTGTAATGCTTATTTATTCATATTGTTTTGAATTAACTATGCATTGTCTCATAGTTTCGAGATTTTGAAGATGTAGTTGTTTAGTTTTAGAATAACATTGTAGGGTAGGTGTGAGAGGCTGGATCTGGCCAGTTTCAGCATAAAACAAGCTAGAATATTTTGGCTGGATATGACTGGTTTAAATGCTAATGGGTTAAGTATTATAAATAATGCTAGGGTTGTAAATAAAATATGGTCGCTAGAAAAGTGCAAGATTTTCTCTCTTTGCAAAAAGCAAACTGTGATTTGTGCATAGGATTATATGATATTGCACAATAATGAGACATGAGAATCAAATGTAAGTGATTTGCAGAAGAGAAAGGTGTGCAATATCCATTGGATAAAAGGCAGAGCTCAAACAGATTGAGAGTTTAGCGAAGGACTAAAAAATAGTTGATGTTTGCAAAAGAGAGAGTTGTACATAAATGTGTAGCATGTATAGATGATGTACATTAATAAAATATCATACACAGAAACATCATAACAATAAAAACGAATGATACAGGGAAAAAAGTTCAATGACACCACAGTGAGGTGTGTGTATCTGTGTGCTAACCAGCAGATCCATTCAACTTACTCAGTTATGAAAAACAGATGTTAAAATGTCGATGTTTCTCAAACTGGGAGTTGTGTTAGAATTGTAATTATTATATTTTTATTTACTGAGTGTTCTAAAATATTCTTTCTTTGGAGCTCGAAGCCTTTCTGTCTTTTCCATAATGTTTTTGTAATCTTCCTTTAGTTAAGAGTTCACGTTTTGTTGACTCTTTTGAATCTTAGTTCTCTGTACTTTACATCAGTTTCAAATGTTCTTTTCACACTATCACTCAGTGCAAGCATGCCAGAAATGTTTCTCCACATTTATAAAATATCATTTAAGCTAGCTCAGAGATGATATTGAATAGATTATTAGTGAGTGAGATATATAATTGTCCAAGTATATAGAGTAAGGACTTGTGTGTGCTCTATCAATAAATACTGTTGTGATGTGTCTTTCAATCCAGATAATCAGTAACAGATGTAGCTTATAACTGAGTGACATTGAGAAAAGATTTTTGTATAAATTAGAGTTGAAAGTTTTGTTGATGTGAAGAGTAAAAATTCATGGAATGATTGACCACTGTGGAAAGTAAAAGATTCAAAGTGAAAAAACAGTGGGTTACTTAGAAATATTTATGTGATAGTTATGAAATTAGCATAATTGCTTGGGGTGTGTTTAAAAGTAATGATTAGCACAAGTCTACTTGGAATTACACAATTTACAAGTATAAGTTGAAATGTCAACTAGAAACAATCATTTTTAGAGCTTTAATGGCTAAAAAAAGTTATACCTAGTGATGTGAATCATTTGTGGTAATGGTGATAAAAGGAAAGTAGAGAAAATGAACCTAGAAAGGAGTTTGTTGTATTTCTAAAAAAGTATAGTGGGTGTTAGTATTTTGAAAATACCTCATGGAATGACAACTGTGCACTGCATAGTTACAGGCTGTCCTTTGGCAACACATAGCACCTGTTCAGCCACCCTGCTAGGGATATGGTGAATTCATGGAAACTGCAGCATGGCTGATTGTGAAGAGGTAGCAGAATAGCTAACTGAGCCAATGATGCTTCTTACATTGATGCTGAGTGGAGGAATCTTAGAAAATCAATGGTCAGAATCACCAAGCTGTATCGAGAGAGTAACTGTAACACATCCATGGGGGTTGCATCCATGTTTGTGTAATTCACTATAACTCAAGCTCTTAATTCATATTCATAATAGAGGAATTGGGTGGCAACATAGTCATGGAAATCTGCAAAAGCAGTGAAAAGAAAATATTGGGTGCAAAATGGGCAGTTTAGTGACATACTGAAAAGTAGCAGGAAAGTTTGTCAAATTTTTTTTATATCTCAATTACAGCAGACCAAAATGCATAGCTATCTGAAGTTGAGAGAAAATGAGAACTTTCAGAGCACAAAAACTCCTTTTACTGTCAAGATGCTTTTTAGTTGATGTTTGTAATTTCTTCCATATGTTATATGGGTGTTTATATTTTTATCTGTATGTGAACAGCGTAACTTCTTGGTAAATCATTTGGAGTTGTATGTTGTAAGTGGAGAAGTTTTATTATAAGAGCTGGCTTTAAAAAACCCGCAAGTGTACGTGTGTGCTCTTTGCTATAATCTAAAAATATGGTTTTGCCTCGAACCTTTTCAATCTCAAATATTTCTTTTTGTTATTTAGTTCTTTCCATTTCTTAGCTTCTAACTCTGGCCAATTGCTGTATGGGTAATGTAGTTTTTGAAGTGCTTGGAAAAAGCCCCTAGAGAATTGGTGTGCTGTCATCTTATTTGGAATTATATATTTGCACCGTTATGTTAAAACCATTCTTGCTTTGTCATGGGCTGCATTTCTAAGATGTAAGGCTTGAATATGCAGTACCCATTTCAAATTCTTTAAAGAGTTTAGGGATATACACTTAGTGATTAAGTAGCTAATACTATGTTGACAATATAATCAATACAAGTTACAAAATCTAAGTAGAATAAGCTAGTTCTAATAAATATATATTTATTCAAAAACGTTTTATTTTTTCTAAAATTATATTTGTAAATGTTAAAATAATTTCTAACTATAATTTTTCAGGTTTGTTATACACTGAATAAGTAAACATTCCAAGTGATGTCTCAGCATGGCGTTTACAAACTTGAAAACAAGTTTAATTCAACTTTGTTGCTGAAGCTTCTTTCCTTCTCTATGTCTGATCTTTGAAATAGAAGTTAAATTGGATGTTAAGCATCATACAAAGTCAATATTTTGCAGGTGGAATTAGTAAGACGACTTAAAAAGATTTAAACATTTCTATGACTGTCTAATTCCAGTAGTCACAGTTTTGGCTTCATGTGTTCCTCTGCTTATAAACAAAAAGACACAAAAAAAAATGGTGATGCTTGTTCATTTTTAAACTCACACCCTTTTTATTTAAATGCTCCCAATTTCCCATTCAAAATGAATACACCACATCATCACCATCATCATCATTATAATATGCCACCTAATCATCAAATGAATTTTGATATTTGTAATCACAGCAGTAACAACAACAGCAACAACAACAGCAACAACTGTACTGCTTCCACAAATAATTGTCGGAATAATGCTAAAAAGCTTTTACCTCCTATTGATCATCATCAACATCTCAATCATTTAATGCCAAAAAATAACAATGGTCGACAGAAAACTTTCCAACAAAACAGGAAATCTTCTACTACACCTTTACCAATATTAACTACAACAGCAATAACTGCAGCAGCAGCAACAACAACAACAACTACAACAACAGCACCTTCAAATGTTACTAGTAAGAAAACTGCTTTGACATCATCAGTAGCTACACCACTAGCAACACTTCCCATGGCAACTACAGCTCTAACAAATAAAAGTATTCTTCCTTTCTCTATGCTGACTCCACCATCAGAGAAAGCCAAAGACAAACCATATAAGTGTGAGACGTGTCGCAAGGCGTTTTCCCGACAATCAAATCTATCTCACCATGAAGAAACTCCAGCAGAACGTAAACATTTCCATTGTACCTACTGCTGGAAAGCATTCCCTGTGCGTGCCCGTCTTCGTGACCATGAACGTTCTCATACAGGGGAGAAACCTCATAAATGCCCCGTCTGCCCCAAAGCGTTTAGTCATCAAACTAACTTGAAAAATCATCTGAGAGTTCACTCAGGGGAAAGACCATTTGTATGTGGAATGTGTGGTAAACGTTTTAGTCATCTAACCAATCTACGTAATCATGAGAGGACTCATACTGGATTAAAACCATATATCTGTGGTCACTGTGGAAAGGGTTTTGGCCACATGACTAATTTGAAAAACCATCGTCGAACGCACACTGGAGAAAAACCATTTGTTTGCACTCATTGTGGTAAGGCTTTCAGCCATCAGACCAACTTGAAAAACCATCAGAAAACCCATGCATCTCTAGAAAATTATGTAATGCTTGTAGGTCAGTCCAGTGCCTCTAACACTGTAGAAGAGCTCGAAAGACTTTCTGCAGCAGCTGCTGGTGCCTTGATGCAAGCTTCTGATAATTCTGAACGACTACAAGCTGATTCAAGAGTGTCAATGTCTGATTCAAGGGTGTCAATGTCTGATTCAAGGGTGTCAATGTCTGATTCAAGGGCATCAATGTCTGATTCAAGGGCGTCAATGCCTGATTCAAGAGTGTCAATATCTGATTCAAGAGTGTCGATGCCTGATTCAAGAGTGTCGATGCCTGATTCAAGGGCACCAATGTCAGATTCAAGGGCATCGATGTCTGATTCAAGGATGTCAATGCCCGATTCAAGGGTGTCAATGTCTGATTCGAGGGCGTCGATGTCTGATTCCAGGATGTCAATTCCTGATTCAAGAGTGTCAATGTCTGATTCAAGGATGTCGATGTCTGATTCAAGGATGCCATTGTCTGATTCAAATATGAAAGAACAACAAAAGGAGCAACCAAGAGATACCCAATTAACGTGGCAGCCACCATCTACTCTTTCTTCATCTAACATTGCTTCCAATTCAGTTGCTGCACGTACAGTTGAAGAATTGCAACAGTTATCTTCATTATCTTCAGCAAGTGCTTCAGCTGCACGAACTGTTGAAGAATTGCAAAAGCTATCTTCACTATCCAATTCATCAACAATTACACCTTTATCTTCACCACCTGCCTCCAGTGTACACATGCCTACACTAGAACATATGAAGCATTCTCAGTCTTCTAGACGTATGACAGAGACACCTCATAGGTTTACCCCATCAAATGTTTGCCAAGCAGCAGAAGACTTTAACAGAATGCCTCCACAAACTTCAGCAGCGACTAATCGCATGGTTGAAGAACTTCACAGGTTATCTGCACAATCATCTATACTTAGAATGCAACCCTTAAACAAAATTAAGGATTCTCGTCCAAACTAGTCAGCAGAAAATTATCGAATAAAATCTCGCCACAAATTGTGGATATCTTCACTTTTATTTTTTTAAGACTTCATGTCACTGGTCTCTATTGAGGTTTTGATGGTTTTATTTTATCAATTTATGTAGACAATTACTCATAAATTATCCACTCGCTTTCTGATTTTTTTTTTTTTTTTAAGATTTTCTCTTTAGAGAAAAATAAGCCCTTCAAAGTTTTGAAGCTAAATAACTTTATTTTGTTTTTATTTCTTGATATTGTGCAAATACTAAGATTATTAAAAAAAATCTAAACAAAATTTTAATCTGATGATAACTATTATTGATTTTATGATTTATGAAATATATTTTCACATTTGACATATATGCAATATTTATTGATACAGCCTTTTTACAATCTGAAATTCGTAGAAAACCATACTATACATTAATAAATCTTGACCTATTGAATTAAGGCTTTTTGACTCTCAGTCTGTTTAAATGGGTATTGGTTGTCACTGGAAGTTAGAACAGTTGAAGGATTAATCTACTTGCACCAAAGATATGAAAATTATACAGAAATAAGACCATCAGTACTTGTCCTCTTATCTTGTATGTTTCAAATGTGGCCAGTTCAATCATATCAGCTTACAATGGGACATATTTTTAACAAACCAAAAAAATATTTTTAGTTTTACATCAGAGCTATCCTTCTAAAGGTAGCCATCATTCTAAAGAAAGCTAACCAGGCTGTTGTACCAATGTTGATTCTTATAAGTTCCAAACCTTGTGACATGACTATTGAGTGTGATAGTACACTTGATGGACTATGCAAATTAGAAGTATTTTTTTAGATTTGTAAATGTTTAATAATTAAGAAAAATATTAAAATAATTATTGAATAAAGATAAGTTTCAACAATGTGAACATTTTGAAATCTGTTTATTTTATGAATTTTCTTTTCTACAAGTATTCTTTCTATTTATATTTTTAATTTATGATATTGTCATCCAACCCATTTTAGATAGGAAAATGGAGGATGTAAAAGCAAAATTTTAATAAACCAAAGATAAATAAAAAATATTGAAAGCATTTTTTTTTTCATTATTTCAGTAGATGAACTGGATGTTCAGTTTGTGCATTTTTAGTATTTCATTTAAATTTTCTCAGATACATGGTATTGACAAATTTGTTGATAGGTTTAGCAAATTAAACTACCCAATACATTTAAGAGTTATGAATATTTTATATTTAGTAGCTTATAATATTTGAGACAACAACATAGGTTTCATGTCTGAAGAAACATATTGGGCCAAGCTTATTCCAAGCTATTGCCACTTACCCTGCCATTCTTCAATCTGTCTTCAGTTATTACTCCAGATAGCCATTGGTAATATGGAATTTTGTGAAAGAAAAAAAAAACGTTACTTGTGGATGAATTTTTGTTTGGGAGGGGCAGTAATTTAGTAATATTTAAATGTAAGTTGCATCCCTTGATTTATCTGCACCCATTCACTGGAAAGAATTAAGTGGAAAAGTGTCTTTAGGTGTTGAATTTATTTAATTGTTTCATTTTTTTCTTGATGTAAATAGATGGGATGATTAAGTAGGTTCATGAGAAATCATGTAATGGTTTTATATATATATATATATATGGGTATTGTGTGTGCCAGTTGGGAACTTTTTAACTTAGCAGGAATGAAAGTGGTGTTTGTTCTGCTGGTATGGAGATTTGTGGTGGTGTGAGCCTAGTGAATGTGGTATTTTCCCAATTGGATAGAAAAAATTTGTCTTTATATATACATTTGGAATTGATGTATGTAATGAGTTAACTTTTACAAGGGTTACCATTGGCCTCATGGTCTTCATCTAGTTACCAGATCGTGTTAAAATATTTTCCAAAGTTTTTTAAATTTCTGTTTCACGATAATATAACTAATTCTCATGAGTCATAAATTATTTTCTTTTCGTTGTAATACTGAGGTTACTGAGAAAATCATTCTAAGATGAAGTTGAGGAGTGACAAAACCATTAAATGTAGTTCAATAAGAAAAGGAATATTAAGGGTAGCTAACAGAAAGAAAGGCATGGGAAGGAAAAGTAAATATGAAACTAAGGTGAATATAGTCAAAAATTTGGAAGAAGTAAATGAAGAAATATCAGGTAACAATGCATATCAGTGGCTCTTGTTGAATGAAGGTGGTGTTTCCCTGTTGTAAATAGGTGCTTTTCAAAGTGTCTGCATTTCCCTAATTTCTCTGATTGTATGTTTAAATAGAAGTCATGTTTATGAAGGTTTCTAAAGAGTCTCTTCCACTGAACATTAATCGCACCTTTTAGTTTAGTAGAGTCTGGAAATTTTCAGGATTTTCTATTTCATACTGTAGTTTGAAGCTTTTATTCCCAAACATATTTGACGATTGTATTCTTTTGATATATTTAAAGGATATGCTTATATTATAGAATGGTTTAAAAAAATTTTTCTTCTGTTTTGCTTATGTACCATTTATTTATTTCTGTTAGGTTGGGTTGTATATAGTGACCTCTGCCTCATTAAGTATTGCTTCCATGCAGGATTAAGGTTCATGACTAGTATGTATTTTCTTGTTTAATGGTGGGTATGTGTGATATTACATTTATCTTGTTCTTAATGCAACTAAGAATTAATATTAAGCTTGAGATTCCATTGGGTCAACTTTGCCTTTGACCCTTTCAAGATTGATAAAATAAGTGCCACTTGAACACTGGGGTTGATATAATCAACTTATCCCCTCCCCTGAAATTGCTGGTCTTGTGCCAAAATTTGAAACCAGTGTTAAGCTTGAGACAGCTAAAAAGTTTTTATATATGATGAAGCGTTATGCAAATCATATACTATTACAGTGCTTCCTTTTCTTTTGTAGGCATGGAAAATGAAGTGTATTCGCAATTTTCATTTCCAAGCTCCTAACTAGTATGGCTCTATCAAATATTTACTTTTTTAAGGAGAGATTGAAGATCTTTCTTATGATGTAGATAGGGCTCTTAAATACTACACAGGGAGAGATGACATGTTCCTTCTTTAATGAAAGAGTTTTTCATTTAGTTTCCTGGAAAGTTTGTGTAAGCTAGTTGTTAAATCTAGTGTAAGATTAAGTCAACAATAATTAGGCAGGAGTCTATAGTTATTCTGAGGCTGTGAGTATGAATAATGACTATTAGTGTTTTTAGTAGAGGGGTGAAAATAGCAATTAGACAAGAAGAAATCACAGTGACAAAAAAGGGAGAGGATGGAGAGAAAAATAAAAGGTTGAGGGGAGGGAGTAAAAGTGTGAAAGGATGGTAAGAACTGAAGAAAATTGGAGAAGCTTGGCCAAAAAAAATAAATAGAAAAATAATGATTTCTATAATTTGCCACCAGGACAACAGATTCTGTGTAAACTCCAAAACATTATGTCTCAAAGAGAGACAAAGTTTTGGAGTTTATAAAGAATTAACTGGTTAAAAGTAAATATATACGATATACAACATTAAAAACAAAAAGATGATTATGCTATCCTCCTGATACAGGAGGACCTTGGGCCAATTGAGGAGATCCACCATCCAAGACCTACCTGAATACCAAGGGCAAGTGCCCTCTCCAACTTACAGGCATAAATATAGCATGGTCCCATCCATTCTTGTTGTTCTCACCATACTCACTTTCAATAAATTCACTTAAAGATAGCACTTTTTCCTCCACCTTCACTTTCCTTTCCAAGTGAAAAAATCGATAAGAGAAAAGAGAAAATTCTGTCTTCATATCTTTCAGCCTCACCCACCACTTCTTTTGCTTAGCCATAAAATAGAGGAGAACAGTGAGGTAATCATCATGATGGACTTGATTGATAACTGAATCCATCTCACACGTGAAAGCAGCTGCAACATAACTCCACAAGTCAGCAAACCTGGACACTAAACAAGTGCATGCAAAATAATTTTGTCATGCTGCACACATCTTGGACATGCTCTCCTAGCAGCACTTCCATGCTTGTAGAGCATCTCAAGCTGGTAACACAGTAAACCCCATAACTTCTGGTAGTCCATGATAGGAAAGTTAACCAGAACAGACTAGTCAGTTCATTTTTATCAATACCCAAAGTCTCCTTAAGAATGTCATTACTCTTCCCCTGCCTGGCTTGTATAGGGTGGTGAGAGCCAGACTACACTCTAAATGCCAGGCACCCACTCTCAGCCTTTGTTCACCCAGGATTGCAGCTCTGCCAATAAGACAAGCTGCAGAAATACATGACTTTCAAACGGTGCCCACACCTGTCCACCAACTAAGAATCTTTGCAAGTGGTGTAGCCTCAGCACATGTCTGTGTAAGAGCAACCAGGTCATGCCTAATTCGCTATGTAGAGGCTGCTGGTAGCTGATAGACTCCCTGGCCTGTGAAACACATCTTTTCAACAAGAAATTGAATATCAGATGCTCCACACTGATCAGGTGGGAATCAGAGCAAGATACGATGGTCAGGTGATAAGCAATGAAGGTAATTTAGACATTCACTACATCTGCATGATATTTCAAAGATACTTCCGCTTGGCCCATTTCTGGGTAAGATTGGGTTCATCACCTCATCTCACTTTCTATCTACCCGGCAGTCAGGAGTGAACCAGACC
>NC_068994.1:22746143-22752643 GCF_001194135.2 Octopus bimaculoides
CCCAGTTTAACTTGTCTGTTGATCTAGTATTTCTGACAGCATGGACCTGCGTCTCAAGATGTTCAGTGACTTGCCCAGATTGACCTTAGTTCTTACAACCAACTCATTTTTTTAGAATGGTGCTGACTGCCTCCACTTCCATGGATAGTGACGTCAGTCGCATATGGTAACATGGCTCTCCTGGGTCACAGTTTGAAAGGGATGCCCATCAACCATTCCATCTTCCCACAGCAGTAGCTCAAGAGCCAGCACTTACAGAAGAGGCTGGAGGAGGTAGCCTAGGAACTGTTTTATTTTTACTGCCACATCGGCACTACTATGCATTGCAGCAACGCAACTCTGGAAGTGTACTCCAAATCACTCACTTTCAGGGTGCCTTCTTAGAAGCAAAGGTTAGCCTTGTCAGATGCCATTTACTGATCTAGAGTGATCAGAGCCCCACCAAAATCAGCTTTGTCCCTAACCCTCTCTCTGATGTGTTGCATAAAGTATCAGTTGTCATAGATGGACCTATTTGGAATTGCACGTGTATGTGCTTCTCCACTCATACTTCTAACAGCAAGCATCAACTATTTCACTAACACCTTGTCCAAAATCCTAAGCTTTATGCTTAAAAAAGTTATAGGCCTAAATTTGTCAACAGCATCCCTTTTGTCAGCATCCTTTGCCAACAACATAACCATCCCCGGTTCATTCTCATTCAGCTGCAATTTGCAAGAGATGTCTGTCAAGAGCTCACCAAAACAATCTGACAAAATCATAAAGCATGAGGGGCAAAGCATCCAAATTTGTTGATTTGCATCTTCTGCCAGGAGTCTCTGCATGTCATTGAGATAGAAATTCAAGTCTGCTACCATATCCTGCCCATTATGAACAGTTGAACGAAGTGTTCCTGGAATGCCACACACATTTGCTTGAAATCATGTAACTCACACCAGTTTCACTTAGGCACATCAAACAGCTTCCCACCTCCCTCATGTTTCAACATATGGTTCTGAATCCTGACAATACAGCCTTCATGTTTTATGTTGAAGAAATAGTCAAGAGGTACTATAACTGAGAACGCGAGTTGTGATGCATTTACTAATTGCTTCTCCTGGAAGAATCTACTCCTTAGTGCTAGTTTTTTGCTAAATGCTATCAATTCTGATATAATTGCCCTCTTCAGAATGACCCACCACCAGTTGTTGGTGATTATTCCCATCAGCTACTACTTAACCAATTCATAATATGGTCCCTGCAGTCTTCGCATGCTAATAAGGATACATTCATCTTCCAGTAACTAGTTCCCTGTCTATGGGCCCTACCTAAATCGGCCGGGAAATTCACAAATTTGTGGTTTGTGTAGCTGACCAAATGTTGACATTCTAAACTATTCCTATCCGCTATCCTATCAATTACTCAGTCTGTATACTATTTGGATATCTCACTGTAGTTGATTCATGTCCACACTGGCACATCAGGGAAATCTAGCTGGTAACTGCAGCTAGTTGGAAATTTATGAGCAGGTTTTTGAGTCTTTTGCACCTCTTTCTCCCATACACTAGTTTCATACAGTTCCAGTCCTCACTAGTAGTAGTAGTGACTGGGACATTTTCAGGAAAGCTACATGTTTAAATAAACCAGTTCTGCTGCTATAGAGGTATAGATGGCCTCTAGTTTGAAGCACCTTGTTCACTACTGTTCACATCCAGAAACAATGACTTTCCACCTGAATGCACATATTTCTGAAATAACACTGCCATCCCACAGCATCGTTGGCCAATCCATTACCAAATTTGCATATGCTGGAGCTACCATTATTCCCATTACTGTTCCAAATATTTGTCTTGGCTTCACCAAAATTAAGAGAGTTGTTTTGAGAGTAAACTGAAATCTTTCTAAAAGAAAATTCTTTACCTATATAGTTTCATAATTCTTGAGGACATTTATTTGGCCAAAATTTATTACTTCTATTCCATATTCATCTTGCATATTTATATTCAGGGTAACTGCATTAAATGAAGCTTAAAGAGTTCTTCATACACTGTACATATGAGGTAATTTAACATATCCAAGTCATCTCTTCTGTAAAACTGTATATGTTTACAATACAGTTTCAATAATGTCATAGAAATTATTCAATCGATAGGTTTCACGATGGACCTCCCACTTTTAGTCTTAATTATAAATCATTTGGGCAAAGAACATTTTAGAAAGATGATGATTCTGTGCTGGCATCATTTATAATTTTACTTTTGTGAAATTTTGGTAATCCATAAAAATTACTTGCCTTGCATTTTAAATTGGTTATATAGTATTCTTTATCAGTTAAGACTTTACAGTATAAATTTACTAGGACATTAAAATTTTGTAGTATTTTCTTTTGGTTATAGCATTCTTTTATTCTTTTAGTTGTTTCAGTCATTTGACTGCAGCCATGCTGGAGCACTACCTTGAAAGACTTATTTTTTAAGCCTATTCTATCAGTCTCTTTTGCCAAACTGCTAAGTTACGGGGACGTAAACACACCAACACTGGTTGTCAAGTAGTGATGGGGCAGGAGACAAACAAAGACACACACATATATATATATACACATACACACACACACACACACATATATATATTCACACATCTACATACATACATACATATATATACATATATATATATATATATATATATATATATATATATATATATATATATATATATATATATATATATATGTGTGTGTGTGTGTTTTTTTGCGTGAAAAAACATTCAAGGGAGGTCATTGCCAGTGCCGCTGGAGTGGGTCCTGTGCAGGTGGCATGTAAAAAACACCATTTGAGTATGGCCGTTGCCAGTACCGCCTGACTGGTCTTCGTGTCGGTGGCACATAAAAGCACCCACTACACTCTCGGAATGGTTGGCGTTAGGAAGGGCATCCAGCTGTAGAAACTTTGCCAGATCAGATTGGAGCCTGGTGCAGCCATCTGGTTCACCAGTCCTTAGTCAAATTGTCCAACTCATGCTAGCATGGAAAGTGGATGTTAAACGATGATTATATATATATATACATACATATATATAAGAGTTGTGTTCCACCCACATGTAATAACACACTTTTCACCCACTCTACCCTAAGAAATCAAACTACAACTCCTCTTCTAACTAAATCTTTCTCTTCCTCACATTTTCTCCTCATACATTATGATTGTTTTCCAAATCCCCTTTCTTGCCCTCCCTGACATGTTCACTGTATCACTGCTCCCCACACCCACTCCCTATTTTTCTAACCAGGTTCGACACTCATATTCTTGTTCCTTGTGAGTATACCCTAGCACTACACCATCTCTCTTCTGCTCTCTCTTACACTTTTGCTGTTTCCTGCTCTCTTTCCCTTTGGTCACTCTTTCTCTCTCTCTCTCTCTCTCTCTCTTTCTCTTGTTTTCCTTCTGACTAGTTAACCAAGTATCACCTTTACATCAACACACTTGCTTCTGGCCTCTTTCTGTATCTCTCTCTCTCTCTCTCTCTCTCTCTCTCTCTCTCTCTCTTGCTCTCTCTCTGTAACCATGTACTTCCTCTATAGCAAAACACCTATCTCTGCCTCTCTATTTCTCTGTTACACTCTAAACCTTTCATCATTTGATACTGGATCACCTCCTCTAATGCACCCTGTGTTGTGGCAAGACACCTGCTTCTGTCTCTTTGTCACACTCCAACTTTTATCCTCTGACACAAATGCCCTGTCCCACTCATAATTCCTTGTCTTGTGAGTTACTTGGTTACCCTGCCAGTGTTGGTATCACGTTAAAAGCATCCAGTCCACACTGTAATGTGATTGGCATGTGTAAGGGCATCCAGCAGTAAAAATCTGGCCAAAACTAATTTCACCTGTGATAGTGCCATGTAAAAAGCACTGAGTCCACTCTGCGAAGTGGTTGGTGTTAGGAAGGGCATCCAGTCATAAAATCCCTGCCAAAACAGACACAGTAGCTTTGGGCAGATTTTCTACCTGGCCAGCTCCTGTCAACCGTCCTACCTATGCATGCATGGAAGATTGACATTAAACAATGATGATGGTGATATATATAACAGGCTTCTTTCAGTTTCCTTCTACCAAATCCATTCACAAGGCTCTGGTTGGCCCATGGCTACAGTAGAAGACACTTGCCCAAGGTACCACACAGTAGGACAATATTTTCATAACATTAATTCAAGCATGGATAATGTAACATTTTTACAATATTCTCTATCCTTGTCAGCTTCATTAATAATCTGCTTTTAAACTGTTTTCAATGTATCGATGTTTTCTCATTCTATTATGCCAAAATTAGAAAATATCGAAAATAGTTATATGATCACAGAAATTATTAAGTTCCCAACTCCTACTTTTTGGTGAATAAAATTTACTTTTATATTTGACTGTAAATATATTGCTGTTTTTATCAAATTGTTCCACTTTACATCTTTATTTTCACCAAAAGTTTGAAATATCTTCTTTGATTTCATCAAGGTCCGAATTGCATTGAAGCTGGTGTAAATTTAAGTTCCTTTGTGTGTTCATATATTCTATTAATCTTTTTGAATAAATTTATCATGTCTCTGTTCCTTTCCCTTTGACAGGACCTAAAAAATGGTTTGAATGTTTCGATTGGTTGCCATTTGTCCCATTCATATATTTGTTATTGCGATTACCAGAATTACATTGCCTGTTATAATTATTTCCAAAGTTGTTTCTCCAGTAGTTATTTCCAAAATTCTTTCTTCCATAATTATTTTCAAACATGTCTCTCTTGTAATTATTCTTTCTCCTTGTGAAAACTAATGATCCCTCATTTTAGATTCTTTTCTTCTTGATAACAATTAGTTTTTATTCATTGAGTTATTTGTAAATCCATATGAATGTTAGTTTTTATTAAATTCATTATTTGCACTTCATTTGAACTTTTGGCTGTTGTTTCATTCACATTTTCTAAAGTTTGACTAACATTGTGAGTGTTTTATCATTTACATATAAAACATTATTTGAGGGGGTTCTTTTAATTAATAAGTCCTCCCAAAAATATTCTTTTCAAAATTACTCTCTGTAACTATGAAACCAGAAGTCCTTTTCTTCCATCTTTGGAGTGAAATAATTTCCTCATTTTTACATTCTTTCCATAGTTTACAGATTTTTTTTTTAAGTGTCCCTTCTGCGATCTTGAAGAATTCAATAAACATTTATTCTTCAATTGTCTTATATTTCTCTTTGTTAGTGGCTACCTTTAATCATAGTAGTAGTTCTACTTCTCTTCTGAATTTTCTTGGTTCATCTTTCATTGGTTTCAGTTGGAGTCTTCTTGAAAGAATTCTGTGTCAAATTAATTCATTTCCCATTTGTGTCAGCTTTATTACTGATCTTGACTCTATTCCATTTCAGATGTGTCCAATGTGATTTTTAAACAAAATTATGACCAAGGAATATTTTCAACGCTTATATCGCTGATTGTTTTTTTTTGTTTGTTTTTTTGTTCTAGAACAGTTTGATTCATAAATACAGCTCATAGAATTTTGCAACAAATTCTGCCGAACCTGCTTGAAATTTATCCTCCTTTCATCTTCATTAACTTCTCTGACAACACAGTCTAGCATATCAACTTTCTCGGCTATTATTGAGTTTCAAACTAATTCCCTTCAGTTCTTTTAAAACATTTGTTTTTGGAAGCATTTTCTTTCACTCTTGTGGTAATTAATACAGAAAAAAAGTTTCAAACATGCCTCACAAATCAAGAGATATGGAAAATCTATACATACAAAACACAGGATGTGTGTCTGTGTGTGTGTTTGTCATGTTGTTAAAAC
The DNA here is from genome assembly GCF_001194135.2 of Octopus bimaculoides. Taxonomy (NCBI): domain Eukaryota; kingdom Metazoa; phylum Mollusca; class Cephalopoda; order Octopoda; family Octopodidae; genus Octopus; species Octopus bimaculoides. The sequence goes on from NC_068994.1 coordinate 22,751,958, forward strand.
TCAAGACCTACCCAACCGATTTTGATGAAATTTTACGCATGCATTACACAAGCTCCATGGAATGTCATGGGACAAAACAATTTTCAACTTCTTGTCTAATGTAGGCGCAGGGGCAGATAAACTGCATTTTTAAAGCAATTTCACAGCATTAAGGCCTGTAACTTGGAAAGTGTCCACTTGCTTTCCTCCAAATTTGCAACAAACATCAATCAGGCTCCTTGAATTGCTGCTGACTTAAAAAACTGTCCGACGCTGACTATGGGCCCCCCAAAAATGCAGATTAATCAGATTTGAGTATACTGCACTGGGTTTTATCTTTGTTTTAGGCCATTTTCCAACGATAAAATACTGATACTACTTATGCATTATAAGTAGCATATAACATTTCATGAAAACCTTTTTGTCTAATTTGGCAGAGGAAATGCGAAGAACATTAAAATTTTTGTCAGTGCCCTGTTGATACTTCATGTTACCATCCTGTGCACCACTAGGTCATGCACGTGTGTGTGCGGCTGGGTAAAGGCACAACAAACCCATTCATCCATTCTCCAGAAGTGCCCTGTTGATGTTTCACATTTCCAATCCTGCACTACACAGCACGGCCCAACAGCATGTCTGCTTTCTATGTCATCCATGTCTGAACTATACAAGGCAAAATGTTCATACAAAAAAAAAAAAAAAACTTG
>NC_068994.1:22752802-22767839 GCF_001194135.2 Octopus bimaculoides
GGAGTAAATACAGGGCGTCCCAGAATTAATGATGAGTTGAGTGAAATCGGATGCATTTTTTTTAAAACCCATTTTTATCATGTTTATCATGTTCAATATATGTTAAAAGTGTATAAATTTTGAATTTTGTTTATAATTTTATTTTCATTCCTGTTGGACCCCTCTTATTTGTCCATGACAGCTTTTCTTTTCAATTTGGCTGCAATCATTTTCTTTACCTTCATCCCCATGATGGAGCAATCGTTCAGCTGAGCTTAAAGAACACATTCAGTTAGCAGTTCAGGAGCTAACTCCTGAAATGCTTCAAAATGTGTTCCACAATGCTAAGGAGAGATTTGAAGTGTGCAGAGATACAGACATGTTAAAAATTTTCAATAAAAGTTTGATGTAAAATTTATAAATCTATTTATTTTGGTAATAAACATAAAATTATGTTAGTTTTTGAAAAATTTGCTCAATTTCATTGAAACAGATAGTTAATTCTGGAACACCCTGTAAGGTGTAGTGTTGTTAGTTGTGTTGCTCGAGTAATTATTAAAATCAAAGGTCTTCTCGTAAAGATCCCATCTTTTTGTTAAACATATAGTGTCAAGGAGCATATTATCCAAAATGTATCTCTCCTTTATAGGCATGGCTGTGGTTGAGAAGCCTGCTTTCCAACCATGTTACCTTGGGTCCAGTCCCACTGTGCGGCACGTTGGGCAATTCTCTTTCATTACAGCTCCACGCTGACCAAAGCTTTGTGTATTATAAAATTGCCATTACTGTATTGATACTTCACCAAACAATATACGGAGTTCCTCAAGCATGTTTCTAAATGTATATATGTTGCATGAAATGGGCCTTAAACGTGTTCACTGTGAACCTAATATACATTTTGGTAGTGTCGCCACTGCTATATACTTTGGCCTTACAAATTCTTTAGAGACACATTTATTTTTGAGTGGACATTGTGACCTGTCTCTGTAACTACAACCCAATGAATTTGAATTGTTAATGTCTATGGTTGCTTTGTTTTGATTCAATATTTGTTGTCAAGGCAGGTATGGCTGACCTTAACTGTATTCTAATTAAATATTTTACTGTATCTGCGTGAACTAGAGAAGTACCTTTTCTTTTGAGGGTAAGAAAGCATCCACTTATATATGGGAGAATATACAAATAATAACAACAGACGAGGACAGGTGGTGTAAATAACAAAAGTATATATTAGTATGACGCTCGGGAATACGGAAAGTCTTTGACGTTTCGAGCTACGCTCTTCAACAGAAAGAATACGGAGACAAGGAGAAAAACACGGAGAAAAAAATTATACATTACTGCAGTAGGGTGGGTTAAACCATATCACCTTTCTGATCTTGGACTGATGTTTCTTGATGGGAATACACTCAAAGTACCTTATATAATTGAGAAAAACACTTTTTGGTCAGCATATTCTTGCAATATTCAGTTCTGTTGAATTTGTTGAATAGCAAGAGTAATAAGAGACTGATTCGACCGAAATATAATTATCATTAGTCTGAATATCCTTTCCTCTGACAGTCAACACTAAACGTGTGTATCAGTGATAATACATGTGTGCGTGTAAGATATACACAAACGCTACACAGCAAATAGATCTCCGATGCCTACAATAAGTATTCAGTTGTTTGATCAACTGAGCTACATGATCATTAAATTATCAGGTAAAGGGTTTACTATTATATTGAAAGTACAATCAGGTTGACTCAGTATGACACTGTATGTGACAATGTAGGTCCTTCGAAATGCAAGTACAAACCTTCTGGGTTTCCGCACAGTTTCCACCCGTCCAATTTTCCCAAACTAATGTGTTAACTATTCGGTCATATAATATACAAATATACACGTGCGCGCACACATATATATAAACACATACATGTGTGTGATTGCAAATGATCGTTCTATAAGAAACTGAATTTTATTCAATGAAAGAAAATGTAAAAATACAATAAAATGAAATACTAAAATCATTAAAAAAATTACCAATATTCATTATTGCATTACAAGATGTAGATATTGATTGAATATTCATAATTGGACATCCATTGAAAAGTAAGTTATCGAAAATCAAATTTAATTATTTCACTGAAAAAAATGGAACAGGAAAAAAAAAGGTTTCAAAAAAATACATTCCGGTGTGGTTGTTCAAGAGGTGTCCATTATCAGATGCCCGGTTTCGTATGAGTGTTTGATGTTCCAAAAGAATTAACTTTAGGTAAAGTGCCAGGGATATTCGGTTAAAATGAAAACAAAAAAGAAGAAGAAAGGAAAAATAAGAAAGAAAGAAATTTTATTCTCAAATATATTAAAACTCGTGAATGAAAGTAACAACACATATTGAACGAAGACGATGAATTACGTGAGCTCCCTATTCATTGTTTAGTGGACGGATACAAAGTGAGGGATCCAAAGCAAGTTTTTCCCTCAACGATCACCAGTGAATTCCAATGTCATCTCATGACTTCGATTACACTGTTGGTGGTGACTATTCATTTCTTTATTTATAAAAGGTAAACTGAAACGGTTTTCTCTCCCTTTTCACACTGCTGTTTCTTGTTTATTTTATTTTATTTTTTTAATATTTTTCAATGTGGAGATTTTGTTTATAATGAAATGTGGAAGATGGTGGGAGAAAGAATAAGAAAATTAGTGTAATTATGTATGGATGTGTCAATGCTTACTGGTCCTGTTCCCTCTCATCTCTCTTATCATTTCTCTTAAACAAACGTACCTCTCTCCCCACCTCTTTCTAACGATGTATATATTTTTTAAATCTCCAAAATGTATCGTGTTTCATATTCTTGCTATTCGGACTAAACATCAACTCGCGTTACGTTTCTGCTGAAGATTATATAGGGAAATTTTACGATTGACTTTTTCTTTGTAAAAATATGTTAATAAATAAATAAATAAGTAAATAATAATAACAACAACAACGACAAGACATAATAATTAAAGAAAATAGAACAAAAAACAAGATGCATTTCATTTTACCCTTATTCTAACATAGCCTGTAAATTATTTTCGTGATTTCTACCCTACGAATAAAGTAGCCAGTTTGATGTCACAGAAATCATCTTGTCTTGGATGGTCGTGTATATTCAAATCTGGATTTGAAGTGCTTTACTTTTAGTCGCAGAGTGTATTATTCATATTAAATCTGTATCCGTTACGATAATTAGGGATAAAAAATATATATGTACTACATATCGATAATCACTTTACAAAGATTAACAGAATTTGATTTAATTTCTACGGAAATGAAGGCCCCAAAGCAAATTATGTCATAATTTTTTTTTTAATGTCTAAGTATCTGAAAACTCCTACAGTTGTCAACAAATTAGATTTTCGTTTTCAACAAAGAGAAATATTTAGAAGTTCCTTTCAACTTTTATAAACTATTTTGATATAACATGAAAAGAAATTAAAATGAACAGGTGGTAGATTATTAGGTAAAATTTACCGATTCTTCGCTATGGGGATTACTTCACAGCATATATTAGCATTTGTCAAATGCTAATGCATTCCTATGGAAGAAATGCTATTTCATAATATATACATGTGACAGAATGGTTAAGCATACGCAATCACCATTTAAAAAATTACACTCGGTTAAAAAACACAACTGTTTGGTATCTATCTATCTTTCTTTCTTTCCTTCTTTCCATCGATATATATCTAAAAACGTGTGTATATATTGGTGTATGTAAAAATATTGCTTGTATGTACATATGCATGTATGTGTGTGCGTGCGCGCGCGTATGTATGTGTATGTATTTGAAAAGCTTTTTTCAATATGAAAAATTAATACTTATGTAAAATAAAATCTTTAATGAAATAGATTTATATAAACGTGTTCTATCAAGTGTCTGCTAATAGTGTTTTTAAAGATGTTCTTTTTTCATAAATTAGTACTTTAAAATTGGAAATCTTTCAAATATTATGACTTTAGCAAGAAATATTTTAAAAATAAATTTTAAATATATACATGTATATACATATATGTTTATATGTGTATGCTTGTTTGTGTGTGAATGTGTGTACATGTATGTACCAATTTGTCCACGAGGGAATGATATCCATCGACTAGTGTAGCAGCATTACAGTCAACTGCTACTAAGATAAAGGTGATAGAAATAATTACTGAGGTATCAAATTGCTGGACCAAGTCATGAAAGTTACAGAAAAGGTCAAAGCTCAACTAATTAGGAAGAGAGTTAGCCTAGATGAGATGCAGTTTGGTTTTGTGCCTGGGAGAATCACTACTGATATATTTGTGCCTGGAAGAAGCACTACTGATATTCCTGGTAAGGCAACTGCAGGAGAAGCATCTTGCCAAAAATAAACATCTCTACTTGGCTTTTGTTGACATGGAGCAAGCCTTTGACTGGGTCCCCCATTCCCTTATCTGGTGGTCAATGCAGAAGCTAGAGCTAGATAAGCGGTTGGTGAGAGCTATACAAACTATGTACAGGGATATCATCAGTAAGGTGAAAGTCAGCAGTAAGGAATTTATGTACAGATAGGAGTTCACCAAGGATGGTTCTCAGCCTACTCTTGTTTATCATAGTTCTTCAGGGTATAATGGAAGAAATTAAGACTGGCTGTCCTTGGGAGATGCTCTATGCTAATGACCTTGTTCTTATAAGTGAATCACTACCAGAACTGGAGAAGAAATTTCAGGTGTGGTAGCAAGGTCTGGAATCAAAAGTTAATTTAGCAAAGACCAAGGTCCTAGTAAGTAGGAAAAACAGAAAAATTACTAATCCCTTTGGGAAGATGGCTCTGCTTGATATATAGAAAAGGTGTAGGAAGAAATTCTATATAGTGTACCTAGTGCAAACTATGGACATAAGAGGTGCAGTGGTATCATAGGAGATTAATAGAGAAAGCAGCTTTTGTGTTCAGGTACAATAAACACTGAGAATACACAGAAAATAGACTACTCAAATGTCTGAGGGTATCCCTAGAAATAGTAGACAACTTCTGTTACCTAGGTAACCAAGTTAGCAGTAGAGGAGGATACTCTAAAAGTGTAGTTGATTGAATAAGAATGGGCTGGGTAAAATTCAGAGAGCTACTACCATTGTTGGTAATAAAGGGCCCCTCCCTCAGAGTGAAAGGCAGATTGTATGATGCCTGTGTATGAACAGCTATGCTACATGGCAGTGAAACATGGGTAGTGACTACAGAGAGCATGTGAAGGCTTGATAGAAATGAAGCCAGCATGCTCCACTGGATGTGCAATGTCAGTGTGCATGTATGACAGAGCATAAGTGTTTTAAGAGAAAAATTGGGTATGAGAGGCATTAGATGTAGTGTGCCAGAGAGAAGACTGTGCTGGTATGGTCATGTGATGCATATGGATGAGGACATTTGCATAAAGAAGTGCTGATCTCTAATTGTGGAAAAAGTAAACCCAGAAAGATATGGAATGAAGTGGGGAAAAAGGATCTTCAGATGTGGAGCCTCACAGAGGAAACGACAAGGGGCCAAAATGTCTGGTGATTTACTGTACTTGAGAAGACATGTTAAATAGTAAAATAGTGGTCATCCATACATGCAGGTGTGTCCTTTATGACCATGTTCTCCCTCACACATACACGCATAATCAGTCTTCTGTCAAAACACTCCTACTACCCATCTTCCCAATACCCCCATCTCACTAATCATGGTCACCACCCACTGTAGGCCCCTCCACTCTCCCTCATGTGCCTATCTGTGCACTCTCCATATTCTAACATATCTACTATACCCTGCTCTCTCTGCCACTCCATTTTCTCTCACCATCGCTTGCTACATGTCTTCTCCATCTCCAAACATCTGCCCTCACACTCTTATGGAACATCCCCTTCTATCCCCTTTGTATACTACATGTACTCCCCTATGAGGGCACACTACTTAATGTTTAGAGTACTTGGTTCACAATCATAAGGTTGTGATTTTGATTCCTGGTGGTGCATTATGTTCTTGAGCAAGACCTTTGCTCTAATCCACTCAGCTACCACAAATGAGTAGTACCTGTATTTCAGAGGGCCAGCCTTGTTACATTTTGTGTAATGCTGAATCCCACTGAGAACTACATTAAGAATACATGTATCTGTGGAGTGCTCAGCCACTTGTACATTAATTTCACAAGCAGGCTGTTCCATTGATCAGATCAACTGGAACCCTTGTCATAACTGACAGAGAGCCAATTATACTCCCCTCCACTGTTCCCTCTAGATAGGTCCAATATATCCCCGGCACCATTTATTTCACTTTCTCTCCTCTTCCCTGTCCTATTGGGGTATCCACATATCTCCCCTATAGTAAGACAACTTTCTCTGTCCCTCTGTTGTACTGTACCTTTCACCTGGCTCACACACACTTCCCTTGGTTCCACTTCCTCTCTCAGCTGAGAGGTCTTTGTCTTGTAAGCTACTTAGTGATCCCTCTGGTGCTGGTGCCAAGCAAAAAGCACCCAATACACTGTGTGTGTGTGTATGTCTTATTTCAGTTTAATTTAGCTCCATGCAATTTAATGTTTCATAGATTCCGTACAGAAACCTATACTGTCAGACTCAATTAACTAAATGGAGAGGTGCAGCAAGTCCAAGAAGACTACTCGAAACTGGCCTGCTATTGGTCAAGATGGGTTACATAGTATTAGAAGTGGAACTGAAATTCCAGCAACACCAAATAGACTAAAAAAAAAATTTCTTGGACTGCATGGCTGGACATGAAGTTGTTGGAGCCCTGCTGCCTGGCTGGTCTTTAAAGGGTTTTGTGCAACATTGGCTGGTGAGTGTGTGTGTGTGTCTATATACCTGCTGTATGAGTGCATAGATATGAGTGTCTGATGCCTATATATATGTATCACTGTTCTGTGAGTGTGGGTGAGAGCTGGTGGCATCAGCTCGCTGGTGTGTTTGTTAGGGTGTGTGTACATATGGGTGCAGATGCATATCAGTCATGTGCATGTTTATATGGGTGTATGTGTTAGTTGTGTATATTGGCTGTGTGTATTAGTTGTGCATATGCATGTATATGTGTCTATGCAAATAGGGGTTTATTGGTCTCTGTACGTGTGTGTGTGCATGTCCAGGTTTAGGATGCCTGTATGGGTGTGTGTGCATATGGATGTTTGGTGAATGTATGTACATTCCTGTATTTATACGTGTATATATAAATGTGTGCATGTCTATTTGAATGGAGATGTGTATTATTTATGTGTGTGTGCATAGGTGTATATGTATGCAAATATATATGTAAACAAGGTTGTATCAAAAAGTTCCTGGACTAGTTATGTTTAATAAAAAATAACTTATCTCCTTCAAAATAGTCACCTTGTGCACCAATACACTGGTCCCAGCATTTCTGCCACTTTTGGAATCTGGCCTGGAAGTTATTTTCTGAAAGCGAGTCGAGGACCTTCTGAGATTCATTCTTGATCTCAATGATAGTATTAAAATGGCAATCTTTGAGCTGCATTTTCATCTTGGGGAAGAGATGGAAGTCTGTAGGTGCTAAATCAGGTGAATAGGCTGGATGTGGAAGAGAGAAGTGATACCATGTTGTTTTTGGTGAGGAGAATCCAGTGACAGTGCATTGTTGTCATGAAAAGTCCAATTTTTCATGCTGCACAGATCCAGTCACTTTTGTCAAATCTTCTCCCTCAAACTCTTCAAAACATTGTTAATTGTCCTCCGATGATCCTCACGCACAAGCTGAGAAGTTTTCTCCACATTTTCAGGGGTGATGCTCATGGTAGGTCTTCCAGATCGCTCATCATCCAGAGACATTCTTCCACTTTTGAAGCACCAGTGCTACTCAAAACATTTCGTACGACCCATTGCCTTGTCACTGTAAGCTTACCAAAGCATGCTCATTGTCTCTGTAGCAGACTTCTCAAGTTTAACATAAAATTTCACATTGGCTCTTTGTTCCAACTTCCTTTCCATGACAAAAACCACAGACTACAGGATACATGTGATCATAAAAACACAAATTTCACAACTTGTGAAATAAACACAGTGATGTCACTTAGCACACACTCTCATGAAGGTCACTGCTAGCTCTCACTGTGTCTGCTATCTGTTGGCATGCTACAGAACTAGTCCAAGAATTTTTTGATACTACTTTGTATATATAGATATGTGTGTGTGTGTGTATATATATATATATATATATATATATATATATATATATATATATTTGAACATCATCATTTAACATCCATGGTCCCTGCTGGCATGGGTTGAACAGTTTGGCAGGATCCGATTAGTCCAAGGACTGCATCATGCTCCAGTGTCTGCTCTGGCATGCTTTTTTGTACAACTGGATGCCCTCTCCAATGTCAGCTTTTCAGGGAATGGGAGAATGAGTGTGGGTAAGCAACAACTTTAAAGGTTAGACAGGGTTGAAGGGTGACTGTAGGAAATGGTGGTTAAGGGGTTGGGGATAACCAATGATGCATGAGTGTGGAAGGCAGAGGGCTGCAAAAGAGAGTGAGGGAAGAGCAGGATAGTAATAGTGGTACAGTTGACAAGAGGAGGACAAGAGAGAGATGACATATGATTGGGTAGGTTGCAAGAGTAGGGGTAGGATAGAAACAGGTGTGGTACATGAGGAGGGATAATTTGTTGGCTCTTTGGAGGAGGGCAGGATGATCAATGTAATGTGTGGCTGGAGAGAACAGTATTAATAGATGAAGAATGGATAAGCGAAATGGTTCCATGTAGCAAGAAAAATATATTATCAAGAGTGAGTTGCAGTGAGAGAGATGATAGGTAGAGGGGGTGATTTGAGGAGATTGGGCAAAAGGCCCATTTGTGCACACGCGCACACACACACACACACACATGCACTGTACTTCTAGAATTCAGTTTTGCAGAGGTGTGTGGGTCTTGTGTATCATCAGTCATCTCAGTCTTTTGTTATCTCTTTGAAGCTTAGACTCCTGGGGTCAACCTTCACCACTTTATCTTGGGTCTCCTTCCTCTGCAATCTTCATTCATATTAAGCATTGGCACTTCTTTATACAGCTGTCCTTATCCGTATGCATCACAATTCCATACCAGCGCAGTCTTCTTTCTTGCACACTACATCTGATTCTTCTTATGTTCAGCTTTTCTCTCATCACATTTGTAATGTCATTCATGCAAATTACATTGCACATCCATTGGAGCATGCTCAATTCATTTTTTCTAGTCTTCTCAAGTCCCTTGCATTCAAAGTACTATCATGCAGCATTGCAGTTCTAATACATGCATCATACAATTTACCCTCCAGTCTGAAGGGAAAAAAAACCTATTGTTGCCAACAGCAGTGGTAGCTTCCTGAACTTTCTCCAGTCTTTCTGCAGGGTACAATACTTTTGGAGCAACCACCTCCCTTGCTAATTACATCTATTAGCTAACAAAAGCTATGAACTACTTCTAATGGGCCATCAAGGCATTCAAAAGGGTTTGTTTCCAATGTTTTCATTGGCCTGTAGAGCCAGTGAACACATTGGAAACTTACTCTTTTGAGGTTCTGATGCTTTGATGAATAGGAAGGGACTGATGACTTGTGTTTGTGGATGGATAATAGATAAGATGTGGTGCTGATGAAGGAGCAATAATTCCTGAAATATGCATATACACCGATTACCTTGGTGGAATTTGGACTTAGAATGTAAAGATGGATGAAATCCCACTAAGCATTTTGCCTGATATGTCAACAATTCTGCTAGATTGCTGCCCACCCCAGTAGTAATATCGAGAACAACTTGTTTTAATGATGAAAACAGTCCAGATAGCTCTGAAATTTCTGTTGGAAGATCTAATCCAAACCTTGAAACTTGAAAAACAGACCTTTATCTAGTAAGAGTAATAAGACTAAATATAAATATGCCTAGCCCTGCAATGATCATAACTACCACACCCCAACTAATAGCAATAGAACAGCATTAACCATAGGGAAGATAAATTTTGTAAACCCATCCCACTCTGATTTCAAGTAACCTCTGATGATCCTGGAATTGTCTTCTGGGCATTGAAGAGGCACTTTCCCCCTTCTAATAAGTATTACGAAATATTTAATAGCATATTGTGAAATTAGCACAGTCTACCACACCTTATCTACCTCACAATATACCCACAGCCAACAATAAAAAATTAATTAGTATTGATCATCCTAGTAATTGATGTAACTCTAGCTCCTTGTTAATATATCTCTCTCTGACAATATTATTGGTTTAGAGCCCCCTCCTAACAATAACGTTAATACTGCAATGATTAATGTTTCACCAATTAATAGCTATAATAAGATGTGTAATTTCAAGGATCAATGTAAGTGCCCTCTAAGTAAGCAGTGCAAATTTAGTATATAAATGTTCTGTTCAAGCACCTATAGACTGTTATATAGATTCCACAGCATCTAATTTGGATCTATGTAGACTAGTTATATACATTCTTTTAATAACAAATAGTAATAGCACTTCATTAACTAAATTTATTTTAGATTTCAAGGAAAGAGATATTTCTCTATTTCTAGTTAATTATACATACTGCAGTTATACATACAAAGGGGTTTGGAGTAGGTGTAATTTGTTTTCTATGAAGGCAGTAGAAATCATAATGTGTGAATTTGGTCTTATTTATAAACAAATATAATAAAACTTTTTCCCTATTTCTGTTTAACTAACTCACATAGTTTACACAGAGTTTAATGATAGATTTTTCATTCTCTGTATTACTATAACTTTTCACTGATTATTTTCTATTTTTAACATCTTACACTCTCTACTAATTTTATTCCTATGGAATTAATTTAATTTAATTTAATTTCAACTCTGATTTAATTATATATGCATTCCCTTGGGTGGGGTCATATACCTATGTATTTTGTCAACATATCTCTTATACCTAGCTTTACTTTTCTCATTTATAACTAAACATTGATTTCATGAGTACTAAATTTATTAAATTTTAACTATCAATTCACCTAATGATGTTTAGCATAATTTCTGAGTTAGGTCATTAACCCTACGTTCTTATTCTCATCTTTCAAAGTCCTTTTTTCGTAATGTTTTTTTTTTTTGTTTCTTGAAAATATTTCTGAGAGTATAATAGTAATTACTACTGTTATCTGAACATTTATCTTTCTTCTCATATATATTGAGTAAATTTCAACCTTTTTAACTTGTTAGCATTAATGACCTAAATATTACAATAGATCATATGTAGGGGAATTAATGAGATTCTTTGTCCCCATGGTTTTATTACTTTTGTTTTTCTTCAGTTGTATGTCAACTTAGTAACTTAGTATGTCATTTATTGCTCTGATCATCTAAGTCACCCTCACTCATTGTATTTATAAGACTGTAGCCACCTTTGTGCACTGTATTACTATTGTTGATTGTCATGAAGAGATGACTGGTGGTATTTTCATTTGACATAGTATGGTTTTATAGAATCCTTATATGACATGTTTTTTAATCATTTTTCTATGATCCAGCATGTTGATTGATTGAGAACAGTTCCACCAGTTATCAAAATGATCATAACTGATTAGTAAAAGTGATACTGCTATTGTTTTCCCTTTTTCATTTTATTATGTGTGTGTGTGTACGTACATATTTATATGTATATATGCACATATATATATATATATATGCACACACATATATATGTATTAAAGAATAAGTGTTTTAGTCATTTGACTGTGGCCATGCTGGATTCTCTGAGAAGATCCAGTATAACCAACTTAATGCTAGCAGTAATACAACATGTAGAACTAGGACTAGGAAGGTTTTGTGATTTAAGCCAGCTTTCAATATGGCCGTAAAAACAAATATGGGTAGGGAATTCTTAAAATTAGTCTCTAGACATTTTCAATCTAGCCATAAGTTTTATAGAATATTTAATAGAAGAACGTTTAAGATCAGCTATTCTTGCTGCAAAAACTTTGCCTCTTTTATTAACCAACACAACAATAAGATAATTGCAAATAACCAGAGTGCTGATTCTTTTCCTAAAAATTTCAATTGCAAAGATGGGACCTCTTGTCCGTTGGATGGAAAATGTCTGGAGAAAGGAATCGTGTATAGAGCCAAAGTGCAGATAGAAGGCTCACACAAATATAGAACTTACACAGGGGCTTCTGAAAATTCTTTCAAAACCCAATTTTATTCTCATAGAAATTCCTTCCGATACCCTGAAAATAGGACAAAGACCAGCCTGGCAAAATATGTCTGGGAATTAAAAGAAAACGAAATCCAACATTTGAACGTGACAGGGAGAATTTTAGATAGAGCATCACCTTACAGACATGGTGCGCATAAAAAACCCATCAAATGTGATTTATGTCTGTTGGAGAAATTCTATATTTTATTCCAGGACAATAGTGCTTTTAATCAAAGACACAAACTCTTGAATTCCTGCAGACATGCACCAAAATTCAAAATGTCAGCTAACAATATACCATATGGATAGTATATAATTTTTGATTCTTGAACTAGTTTTCAATCACACTGTTGGATTTGTATCTTATAATACATGATTTATTTCGCATCGCAAAGATATTGTATATATTTCGACATATTTCTTAAGAAAACCTTCGACTGTTATATGCATATATTATTTTCATGTTTAAGATTCTATTTTTATTTTATTTCATTTTATTGTATTTTATAAACCCATTTAATTGTTTAATTTATAGATAATTCAATATATGGTGTTCTATTTTGCATGTCTTTTATCCAATTTTTATTATTATACACTCAGCAATTCTTAAAAAAAGTTGTTTGTGTATATATATGTCAGGACCAAGATATGTTTTTATGTGGATGTCTGTATTGTTGGCATGCATATATATGTGTATGTTGCATCTATGTATGTGTAAGTAAGCAGGTATGTTTATACTTGTGCACATACATACATGGATGTATATGTATGCATGTATACACTTATATTTGTGTGGATGTGTATTTACGTGCATATTTCCACATATTTATATGTGATCTTATATGTGTATTTATGCTAATATACACTTTTGTATACACATATTTATTTATTTATTTATGTGTTTCAGCCAAGTGGCTGCGGTCACCTATCTTTCTTTTTTCTTTCCTTATGAGAAGTATCCTTTCTTTCCCTATTCATTACTTGTATAGCATCCTTTAACAATGCGTTCCTCTTCTCTCCCCCTTACTTACCTCTTTCCTTCACTAACTGTTATGTTTTGGATCCTTCCTTTTCCTTTCCCCCTCCCTACATTTAAGATATACTTCTCATCTATATAACTTCTATATGTATACACCAAGAGATTTTCGTATGCAGGCATGGTTGTGTGCATATATGTACATGTGTATATGTGTATTTGTGCATATATTTGTCTTACATATATATGCCTGTATATGTATGTAGTCTGTGTGTACGCATCTGTGTATTTTGATGTATATATGTATATTACAGATGGTCTAGTATGTGTATATACTGTTTTAAAATATGTAATGCAGCGTGAACATTTTAATTTTAATTTTAATGTATTAATTGAATTATATTTTGTATATAATTATTTACAATATGTATTTTGAATCCACTTTTCGGTTTAAGGTTTTCTTCAATTTTCATAATAGGATGAATTTATATTGAACTCATTTATTTTGTTTATTTTGTTTGTTGCATGCTTAAGACCGTTAATTGAAAGGACCAATGAAACAAATCCATTTTTAAAGGTGTATCCTTTAACTAGTTTTGATTATATCGTTATTTCTGTTCTATTTTAACAAAACCTGTCTGACGAACGGGAACATGAAACTCTGAGTAACAGCTTTTGTTATATTTCTGCTGCTTTTAAATAAAGCATATTACTCTACCTCTGGTATTTGAGTACTCTTTTTTCCACTTCGTTTCACATTTATGTGCTTACTCCGGTATATACATACATACATACATACATATATATATATATATATATATATATATATATATATACGATGGGGTTCTTTTAGTGTATCAAATCCAGTCACAAGGCTTTGATTGGGCAGAGGTTTTAGTAGAAGACACTTGGCCAAAGTGCCATGCAGTGGGACTGAACCCAGAACCATGTGGTTGGGAAGCAATCTTCTTACCACACAACCACTCTTGTGCCTGTATATATATATTCTTTTATTCTTTTACTTGTTTCTGTCATTTGACTGCAACCATGCTGAAGCACCACCTTTAGTCGAACAAATTGACCCCAGGACTTATTCTTTGCAAGCCTAGTACTTATTCTATTAATCTCTTCTGCTGAACCACTAAGTTATGGGGACATAAACACACCAACATCGGTTGTCAAGCTGTGGGGGGGGGGGGCAAACACAAATACACACACACACATACGACAGGCTTCTTTCAGTTTCCATCTATCAAATCCGCTCACAAGGCTTTGGTCAGCCCGAGGTTATAGAAGAAGACACTTGCCCAAGGTGCCACACAGTGGGGCTGAACATACATTCATATTTTATCTTTTACTTGTTTCAGTCATTAGACTGCAGCCACGCTCAGACACTACCTTGAAGAATTTTAGCCAAACGAATTGATTCCAGTACTTATTATTGTTTGTGTAGAGGTCTTTGCTACTACAATTATCTTGTGGTTATTTTCCAGAGATAATTGTAGTAGCAAAGGTGGATATATATCATATCGTATCCGGAGTACTCTGTACTCCGGATACGATATGATATATATCTCCGGAAAATACCCACAAAGATTCTTTACATGGATGTTTACTGCTGGAATGAAGCTACACTCCAAGTACTGTTTCTTCTTTGTTCTTTTTTCAGCGCATCTCTCTCACTTCTTACTACAAATCTCCTCTTATAGATGTAATAATCCATTCCTCTACTATTACCGTCTCCGATGAAGGGATACATTGGATTTTCCCTGAAACAGCTGTAAGACTTTATCCATAAAATATATTTCTAACTTTGCCATTGGTCTCTTTATCTTTTTCTTTCTTTATACGTACATATATATATATATATATATATATATATATATATATA
>NC_068994.1:22768529-22769508 GCF_001194135.2 Octopus bimaculoides
TGTGTGTATGAAAGAGAGAGAGAGAGTAAATACTACATGCACGCTACGTCAATACCGGAAGTTGACATTTCATCACAAGTATGTAAGCATTTGGTACAAAAACGTCCAAATAGAGAGTGAAGCTTTGTGCCGTTGTTACGTCAATACCAGAAGTTGACATTGAGGAACCTTTTTAAAGAAGTGAATCATAAATATAAAGCAATATTATTTATTTTTAATAAAAAAAATCAAATGAAGAGCCTAACATTTATCCGAGGTCAAATTATTCATGCATCACAAGTATGGAAGTAAATGGTGAAGCCGTTTTCACGTGATAAGCGAATACACACACATCTCTATTTTATATATTAGAGATATATATGTATATATATGAGGTGATGAAGCACGACCGTCGAACATTAGGCCTCACCGAGGCAATGACTAGTGACCGAGACCTTTGGAAATATGCTGTGCTTGAGAAGACCCAGCAAGCCAAGTGAGACCATAACCCGTGGACTATGCCAGTGGTGTAACCAGCCCACTTAGGTGTACCTTTCTTTCATTGGGCACTAAACTCGGTTTGCAAAGACCTGTTGAGGCAAGTGAAATTGAAATCAAATTCAATGACAGCACCACATGACTGGCATCCGTGCTAGTGGAGCACTAAGAGCACCATCCAAGCATGATCATTGCCAGGGCCGCTGACTGGCCCCTGTGCCAGTGGTATGTAAAAAGCACAATTTGAGCATGATCGTTACCAGCGTCGCTTTAGGTGACACATAAAAACACCAGTTGAGCGTGGCCGTTGCCAGTGGCATGTAAAAGCACCCACTACACTCTCGGAGTAGTTGGCATTAGGAAGGGCATCCAGCTGTAGAAATTCTGCCAAATTAGGCTGGAGCCTGGTGTTGCCATCCGGTTTCACCAGTCCTCAGTCAAATCGTCCAACCCATGCTAGCATGGAAAGCGGACGTTAAACGATGATGATGATAGGTAGATA
>NC_068994.1:22769939-22771671 GCF_001194135.2 Octopus bimaculoides
GCGTGGCCGTTTTCGTGCGGGTGACACGTAAAAGCACCCACTACACTCTCTGAGTGGTTGGCATTAGGAAGGGCATCCAGCTGTAGAAATTCTGCCAAATTAGGCTGGAGCCTGGTGTTGCCATCCGGTTTCACCAGTCCTCAGTCAAATCGTCCAACCCATGCTAGCATGGAAAGCGGACGTTAAACGATGATGATGATAGGTAGATAGATAGATAGATAGGTCTAAAAGAGTGTAGAAAGTTAGAAATACCAGTGGAGAAGTTTGTGGGTGATGAGAGGAGACAGGATCAACTGGCGCAACCAGTTGAGTGTGTGATATATATAGGGAGAATTCACAAAAAAAAACAACAGAGGAAGACAGGTGGTGTAGAAAACAAACAGATGTATTAGTATAATGCTCGGGAATTGGAAAAGTCTTTAACGTTTCAAGCCTACGCTCTTCCACAGAAAGAAACAAGGAGAGAAAAAAAATGTGTGTAGTGGTTAGTGATCTATCATGGCGAATGCCGGATAGAAGGGTCACAAAGGAGAGCTAAGAAGAAGGGGAGATAACAAAGTAGTAGTGATTCCAGAATGAAGGTGCGCGTGTGTAAGAGAGTATGTATGCGCGTGTGAAAGAGGTCTGGTGATCTTGATGTGTGCGTGTGTATGTGTAGGTGTGAAAATTTGGGGATGGGAATAGATCAGTGCTGGTGTGTTGTGATGTGTTGTGTGGTATGGTGTAGTGTGGTGTGGTGTGATGGTGTTGGGAGGTGGAGAAAGCAAGGGTGGAGTTTGGGTTAGGCTGAGGGTGAGGGTAGAGGTGGGGTATGTGGGTAGGAAGAGGGTGTGGGTAGGGGTATGTGGGAGAGGGTGTATGGGATGGGAAGGACAGGGAAGGTGGAGTAGGGGTCGGTGGGCTTATGAGGGAGGGTTGATGATCAAGGGGGAAGGGGAAGGTGGGTATGAGAGAAGAGAGTAAAAGAGAAAGAGAGTAGGGGTGAAGAGAAGTAGGAGTTGGAGCAAGAGAGGAGAGGTGAGTGGGAGGAAGTAGGAGGAAACAGAAGAGAGGCAAGGGGAGGAGAGTTGAGTCCATATGGTGCAAAGGAGCAAAGAGAGAAGATTAATCCCTGTTATTGCCTCTTCTCTATCTATCATTATCTTTCTAGCAATTCTGAGACACATTCTCTTATGTAGATAAGGGCTGGATATATGGTCCCAGTAATATAGCAGCAGGGGAGAGTATCTGACATTAATTAATTTATCACTACCTACAAGAACTTAACTGTCGGTTAACCCAATGGATTTGATTCTAAGGGGTTGTAGACAACATGCTGCATTAAGTCTTTTGATAAAGATAAATATAAATGTAGCTATATCACCATTCCTCTTGACCCCCATTATTTTCTTCTGCCACTCTAAATTATATTAGGCTTTAGGTATACACTTTCTTCCCTAAATTCATTCTGCCACAAAAATAGCAAAACAAAATAATGTAATTATTTTAGTCCCTTGTACTGATGAAAATTTGCTAAAAAATAATGGTTTATACTTTATGTTGGAAATCTATATGGTCATCTGCATCCGAGGAGACCGGTTTCTTTCAAATTGATGTAATGCTTACATTGATCAATTAAATGGAGCCGCTTGAAACGGCCATATTGCACTGATGCCTGGACATCCTTGTTACTTATTTGTTTTGTGTGTGTGTGTATATATATATATATATATATATATATATATATATATAT
>NC_068994.1:22772182-22783708 GCF_001194135.2 Octopus bimaculoides
TTTTGTGCAAAAGTGTCATAAGTCCAAAACATTGCTTTTTCAGAAAATGAAAAAATAGTTTCACCATTCCATAGCAAAACCGTTGTACTACACTTTGACAATTTTTGATATCTTGGCATCTGAAGCAGCTAGATATATGATAGTTTGACCAAAAGAACCAGCTATTGCAAGCAAAAATAAATAATGAAACAAACACATTTGGCCAAATTTGGACATATATCAATTTAACTTAATAGCAACGATATATATATATATATATATATGTATGTATGTATATAAAGCATTAAGTCAGGAGGTGTGTTAGGTGAAGACAGATTTATATCATCACATGACTTCCATTTGATTACACCCATTTCACAACCTTATTGATTGCAAGGAATCACACATACATTTGCATTATTATGTATGCTCAGCATTATGCAGTACAATTGTACATTCACAAATCAATGCATATAAAAATGCTAGCTGATCAGATCACCAGAACATCATGGTTACATCAAGAGTTCAACTCTAAATGTACACACAAAATTCACTCCTTATATTTACAATGCACAGAAGGTATGAATTGGCCAAAATATAATTTTCTCACTACAGAATAATTTATTGCCTATATTTTATGGATTTTCATTTACACAGACACTTTACACTACCTTGTAATTAATTACTTGGTGGACTGATTACCGAGTCTGTAGGAGGAGCTTACAGTGATAGTGATAGTCATATGACTCTATGAATCCATATTTTAAACTCCTCTTTATATATATCTCTCTCTCTATATATATATACACACACACACTCATACATACCTACATATATACATACATACACACACACACACATATATATATATATATATATATATATATATATATATATATATATATATATATATATATATATATATATACATATATATATATGTATGTATGTATGTATGTATGTATATACATACCCCGCTGTGGAACTGAACTCAAAATCTTGTATTTGGGAAGCAAGCTTCTGAACCACTCATCCATACCTATATATACATATATATTTGTAACAAAATCTCCCTAAACTAGAAACCTTTAAATACATATTATTCTAGCCATAATTAAAATCCCAATGAAGGTCAGTCATGCAATATCAATGTATGGAATAATGTAAACAACAAAACTACCTGAAACCAAGAACACTTGGACAGGTTCAACTGTATGAGAATAAAAGACAAAACAACAAAAACACAAGCTATAAAAGATTCACAAAGAAGTACATCAAACACATATTCCCATCATCTGCTGCCAAATGGATATCATTATCATTTCAATACCTGGGCAGTACCGTTCAATCTGGTGGTGTTAACAGCTTTAAAAACATAAATACTGTTTTGGAACTAACAGACAAGAAGTATGAGTGAATCAGTAACCTAATATTTTCCGTTATATCTATACCTGATTATTAATACAATTAGAAACATTGAAACTCAAATATAAATCATTTCATTACTATAGCAACAAATTACAGATATGATGTATATCACACACACACACACCTCTTATATATATACATACATATATCTGTGTGTATTTGCCTATATACATATTACAGAAAGAGAGAATGAGAGAGAGAGATAGATAGCAACTTCTATTAACACCTACTGCAAGCAGTACCCATTGTTGCCACATTTGTTTCAAGTATGTAGACCCCTAGCAGAACTGAAAGTTCACATCCATGCTGCTATGTCTTAAGAGAAGACTCAAGCAATGACTTTGTTTGAAAGTGATTTCTAGTTATCATTCTGAATGCATGTATCTATGTATATAAATACATACATTATAGGTACAGGTATAGCCATGTGGTGATTTTGCATCTGAACTGGTCAACCAAACGCTTGTGAGTGGATTTCGTTGATGGAGACTGAAAGAAAACTCTTTTGTGTGTGTGTGTGTGTGTGTTTTGTATCATGAAATAGTTATAAATGAGTATCAGTATTATACAGAGCCCTTTGTTTCCAGTCTTCTGTAAAAACATATCTGGCTACAGGGAAATATTAACTAAATAGAAACAGGTAGGGGTTGGCAACAGGAAGGTAGAAAATCTGCCACAACAAAATCCGTCTGACCCATGCAAACATGAAAAATGAACGTTAAAATGGCGATGATGCTGATATATATACATACATGCAACATGCATGCATGTATGTATGTATGTGTGTGTGTGTGTGTATATATATATATATATATATATATATATATATATATATATATATATATATATACCCCTTTATGGTGTCGATAAAGTACCAGTCCAGCACTGGGATCGATTTTCCTCTCCCCTTCTCTCTTCCTCTTGAAGAAATTGGTCTTGGTCAGTCCTGGAGAAGGATGGGCTCCGCCAGGTCGAAAAGAAATAAAGACCCGAGACACACCATATGTTAAGACCGCGCTCTTTGGACTTCGTTAGGTGTTGAGAGGCCAAACCACTACCCCTTCCCATATTTCATACTTCAGGATAATATCAGATTTCCCTTCTCACATGCATGCACGTATCACACAGATCGCCAGTAAGGTATGATGCGATATAAACTGTTCCTAAACACTTGAGGGAAAGTGACTGAAGGAAAGTAATTTTTATATATATATATATTTTAAATGTGGAGAGTGTTTGACAATGAATTCAATAAAAGATTTTAAAAATCCGAAGGAATAAAAAAATAATTCGTAAGGCCTTGCCCTCTGCTACAATTCCTCTTGTGGGAAACTTTTACTCGGAGCTGTTTCTCATGACTCCGATAAAAAGCTGAAAGAAGAATGTTGGGCACAATAAACTGACTTCTGTGTAAGTGCAGCTTTTTGTTAATCGTTTATACTTATTGCGTATGTAACTGTAATCTATAGAATGTGTGTATGTGCTTATAACTGCATATATTTATACTGTATATCTGTATTAATATAGCGTGTATTATGTATGTGCGCGTATATATGTGTTCATACCTGTAGTATGGATGTTTATAGTCAAATGCATGCATGTATGAAACACCTAGACATTAAATGTCAGCATCTTTTCTCAGTAATTGACCAGGTGCGTAAATATCTATACTTATCTAGGTGCTTTTTTTTTTACTGTGAGCTAAAGGGGAAATATTGTTGCTATATAAAAGTATAGAAATTTTTTGTGTGAAGGATATATTTCTTTTACTACACTTGCCGTTTCATAACCAATATATCGTATACATTTGATATTCTGTGTATATTTGTCCATCACACTGTGCTCTAACGGTTCAGTCAGTATGAATACGTAATTTTTTTTATTACGATCACATTGTGCGATATCAAAGTATACAGTTGCTGTTTAGTTAGCTTTGTTTTTGTTTTTCTGCAATACTTCAGTTTTTTTGTTATTGTTTTTGTTCCAGTAGTAAAAGCAGCAGCAGCAGCGGTAGTAGTAGATGTAATTTCATACTGTTACTTCGGTAATTCAGTTGTTGAACACATCAATCCAAATTGTAATTTTGTATGATGATATGAAACAAGAAGTTCGTGTAGAGTCCAGTACGCATAAATTGTACAAGTGGCAACGTTTCCTTTAGAATTGAACGGCTCTGAATTTACTGGAATTTTCAAATAGAATTTCTTTAAAAGTGCTTGTAATTAGAAATAAATGACAATTTTAACGTGCAACAAATAGTGTCCGAGTCTTCTACCTTGTTTTTATATACATATGTTAGTAAGAATGTATTGACAGTACACTAGTCTATATCAGAATAATACTAAATGGTATTCCACTCCATTTTCATACCATCACATAAAAAACATTCAGACAAAGCCCATACTATATAAACAACCTAAACATGCAAGCGATACTCTTTACATCGAACTATACATAATCGTATATTTTGACTAAGATGAACATAATTTGTGCAAATTTCAATCGATGTTTCCTTCAACATGTTATATTGGTGAAACATACATGCAAAATAAATACTACATTGTCTCTTATGCAAGCAAAGAAAGTTATGTCTGTATTTCTTATTTTAGTCTATATATTCTTTATTTCTATTTAAGTCAGAGCAAGAGTTGGAGTTAAGGATGGTAGAATATAGAAACAAATTTAGTAACAAATAGCATTCGAATTGGTTTCTTTATTGAAAGAGAAAGTATTTGAAGTATGAAAATAAGGTCCTTGTAATTCTTTTAAGAAATTATTTAGTTTCTAATAAGGATACTTGGATGGTGTTGGCAGTAGCTCTTAGGATATTTCTTAATTAGAGATAGTAAGAAACTTAAAGTATAATAACCATTAAAAAAAATGCCTTAATTTGTAAAAGTATGGGAGATCTATAAAAGAACATGACTGATAGAAACTCAGGGTTAGTTATTTGTATAAAGGACTTGATCATTATATACTATAACAATCTTTAATTGAACAAATATGAAAAAGCCATTTCATGGCTCATTGATAATTCAGAGAATGACATGTGAAGCCAGATTAAAATTCATTATAGCATTTGATGATGTTGAAATATTCCAATCAGCTTTCATCAATCAGAACTATATCAAAGATGTAATTAATTAAACATTTGAAAGCATCTCATAAAGTCAGGACACTAGATATACCATGCTTCAATCTGACCTTCAGTCACAATTGCATTAAGTGTAAGCTGGTATTCTGGTATTAATAATTAGAGTTATTAAGGTGGCAGACTGGCAGAATTGTTAGCACACCGGGCAAAATACTTAGTGGTATTTCGTCCATCTTTATATTTTGAGTTCAAATTCTACCGAGGTTGACTTTGCTTTTCATACTTTCAGAGTCAATAAGTACCAGTTGAGTACTGGGGTTGATGTAATCAACTTACTCCCTTCCCTGAACTTGCTGGTTTTGTGCCAAAATTTGAAAGCAATTATTAGTGTTATTGTAAATTTGTATAGTGTGATTTCTCAAATATTCTAATTAAAATATTTTTGCTCCATTTGCTTATTTTGCATTTGTTATTGATATCACAGAGAACAAGGAATCTAACATTTTACTACTCAGCTACTCGATATCTCTTAATCTTGCCCTGTAACTTTTTCCCTATGACTTTATTTCATAACTTTATATTTGGTCTATCAATTTAAGATTTAGTTTTCTGTATGTGTCTTTATAGACATTAATGATGGTTCTGACATGCCAGTTATTGAAAATAATACCAATGTGTATAATATATAAATATGTTACTTTATCTACCTCATAATTTCAATAAAACTTTCTTGTCATTGCCAAGAAATTCTTTGCCAATTTTTCAGAATTCTCTTATCAGTTAGTTCTAACCAAGATAGCTTTGTAAAGTAGCATTTCTGTTGAAAAGAAAAAAAAAACAAAACACATTTGCTGTCTATCTTGCTTCCAACTAATCATTGCACATTCAAAAAAAAAAAAAGAAATAACCTCTACTCAATCTGTCTCACTACTGCATGCACAGTGTACCAAATGTAAAAAACTTCTGCATTAGCTTCAGCTTAACTGGTGATGTCTTTACATTGCTTCAATTAGTTATGTCGTGTTTTTCTCTACAGGGAACTATCACAGTTTATGGAAACATGTGACAGTAAGTCCTATTTCTATGAAAGGCAACTTGTCTGCTCTTGTCAATTATCAATCTATTGCTCTCATTTCACACTCATCCTGCAAGAAATAGCTCCTCCGCTTGCTTGAAGAATGCAATTTGTTCTACTCTTGAGTATACAAAAAGACAAGACCATTACAGATAAAAGGCCTTTGATGATAGGTTTGCCTGTTCAAAGCTTGCCTGTCGTTTAAACAAAAATTACTACCAGTAAAGTTACCAAGCTTCCAATTCTAGTGAAGAATTGATTTCTTTGTAATTGTCACCATTTCATTATCAGACATCACCTGGTCCTTTGGAGCTAACAGAAGTTGCTGCTTCTATCTTTAGAAATCCTCAAACAAAACATTGCTGTTACATATGGTAGCTTGCCAAGCTGAGACAAATTAATACAGGCACACAAAACATTGAAAATCAAAATATTGATGTGAACATGGCATTTTGCTGCAGGGTATTGTATCAGAGAACGACTTCTCCTTCTAGACAATATGTGTAAAGTAAGTGGATTATGAGATAGTATTTTGGTGTAATTGTTACCTTTTCAGTGGTAGACACTGCATGGTCCTTAGGAAAGTGATAAGAACGAATGCACATATCAGTATTATGATTCTTGTTGTCTTGTATTCTTGTAATAAATTAAATTCCAGTTTGACAAGTCACTACATGCATCAATAAATGATTTTGTTTGCTGATTTCTGTTGATAGAAGCAGCAACTTCTGTTTACTCCTGAAGAAGCAACAATAATGCTGAAACACTGTCTTACAGTTCATTTATATCCCTTGCAGTAAGTATGTTGTTTAAATATATTGTCTGTAAGAAGTTGTTCTCTGATACTATGCTCTACAGTGAAGTACTATTTTCATGTTCAAGTGTGCTGGAACGTAATAAGAATAAGCGTACACATCAGTATTTTGATCCCCACTGTTTTGCATTGCCTGTAATCATATATACCCTTGTAATTTTGCTTTTTGCACAATTTTACCATAAATGGTAATACATTTGGTTATTAAAATGTAACCATATTCATCATTTATGGATATAAAAGTTTTTCTAGTTGATGTTGCTGTAAAGATGACTATTAAGAATAATTAAGAAAATGACAATTAATGCCTTTTTTTATTATTTATTTTTATTTCTCTTGTTTTCATAGGTTGCTCATTCTTTTACCAAGTCTATAGAAATAATCCAATCAAAAATATTTTATGAAACAAAATGATAAGAATGTCTGCTGAATCTTTCTACAATTTATTGTGATATTATTTATAAAGAGGATTTCTTATATTTATCAATATATTTCCAATATATCTGCAGTGATGATGGATTATTACCAGCTGAAATGAAGAGTAATAAAAGAATTACTGTGTTTAGAATTTGGTACAAAAGTAAAAACTAACAACTTTAGGAAGAAGAAATTAACCAAAGTCAGCTGATGAATGTTTCTTTTGAAGGAAAATTCCTCGTTTATGGATGAGAAAAATATATAGCTATGTATTCTTCTAAATCTTTGTACAATCCTACAATTCTGGACAATAGCAGCCAACATCTTGATAAATCCTTGTATAATGCTTCGATATTAGATGACAACTGTCGAAGACTTGACCATGATATTATACAGAAAAGCCACCTGGAACAGTCCAGTATGAAAATGGGTGTTATCCCAAGAAGTGAGGATTCTCATAATGATCACCTAAAGTCCTATAACAGTCACTATAGCAGTAATAGCAACAATAGCCTCAAAATGAAAATAATAACGTCAGGCTCTTCTGGGTTTCCATACATTGCTGAGAATAATATGAACAGGAACAGTGATATTATTACTAATTCTGAAAACATCACCACCAACAACGCCAATACCAAAAACAAGATAGGGCTTATTCCTAATTCTCCTTACATTGGTATCAGCCTTAGTATGAAGAAACCATATAAATGTGGAACCTGTCGTAAAGGTTTTGCTCAACGCGGCCACTTGATAAACCATGAATTAGGTGGCCGGAAGCATTTTTTCTGTACGTTCTGTAACAAAGCCTTCTCACAGGAGATTATACTGCGTAATCATGTAAGAACACATACTGGTGAGCGGCCATTTCACTGTAGTTACTGTACTAGAACCTTTTGCCAGGTGACTGAATGGAGAAATCACGAAAGAACTCATACAGGTAAGATACAGTATGATTTCTTTTCTTTACATTATATTTTCACATGAGTATACCATCTTCTTTTTTTACTAGATTATTATGCTTAATCATAGTGAGATCAATTCACTACTTTTGAGTAACTGAAATTCAAGGTATAGTATAATGCATCATATCAGTAGCAGAACCCCAAATAATCTCTTAAATAAATAAATGTGTAAAGAAACGAAAAACATTAAAAAAAAAAGGATTTCAGTAATAATTTCAATAATTATCCAGTTTATATCATACGGATGCAGACAGTTGCATACAGAAGTGCTGATCACTTAAAGTGGATGGAACATGTGTAAAAAGGGAGACCCAAGAAGACATGGGACAAAATATTGAAGGATGATCTCAAGACACTGAGCCTTGCAAAGGAGAAGACTAAAGACCGAGATATTTGGTACCTTGTTGTACTCAACAAGACTCATCTGTCACAGTAGAATTGATACCAGTGCTGGTACCACACAAAAACACTCATGCTGGTGTCACATTAAAAGCATTGGTGCTGGTGCCACATTAAAAGCATTGGTGCTGGTGCCACAGAAAAAGCACCCAGTGCACTCTGTGGATTGGTTGGTGTTAGGAAGGGCATCAAGCCATAGAAAGTTGGTGTTAGGAAGGGCATCAAGCCATAGAAACCATGCCAGAACAGACAATAGAGCCTGGGGTGGCCCTTGGCCTTACCAGCTCAGGTCAAAACCATCCAACTTGTGCCAGCATGGAAAATGGACGTTAAATGATGATGATGAAAATTAAAGTATACATCTTACTAAGTAAATATAGCTCTGTAGTTGTTATGAATATTTACACTTGGTGTTTTACTCATATTCTTCATTGATTACCTTCACCTAAAGTTACATTCACAGTATTGTATATCAGTGCCAAATTTATGTAATTTATATTTGTATTGAAGTAAATTAATTCAGTTTACATTCAATACCAAAATGAAAATGATAAATATTATGATGACAATGAATTCCAAAGCTTTATTTATACATACAAAACTGAAGTAGAAATTTGATATGACATTAAGTTACAATTAAATGGGAATTCTTAAACATTTCAAACACAAAGCTTTGTAAAAATCCTGTAAAATCATAATTTTCATCACCTTACCTTCATAATGATCAGGGTGAATGATATCATTTATGAATCCTCTTCATCACTTTCAGTAATAATTGGTTGTATGTCAACTGCTACATCTTCATCATCATCATCATACGATATTCATCTTCTGTACTATCCAGTGCATTTAAATTTCCACATTTCTACAATGACTTGATAATAATGTCAACATGTATTATTTTTTGTTAAGTAACAATCCATTTCCATTAAAGAGACAATGATGTAGACAGCATACTATCATCTTTCTCCATCATTTATTCTCATTATCATGCTAATCTAATGGTTGCAAAACATTTGTGAATCCTTCAGGATTTTCTGCTGTGTCAGTCAGTGTTTGTGATTTATACACTATCAAACTGAAAGTCTTCACTAGATGTAACCTTAAGTAATCTCAAACAGGCAAGCACTTTTCTTTCTGAAACCCTCTAAGATGTAAATTTCAAATTTCCTTCATTTACTGCTTCTATCCCCTTTCATCTATTCAGCCATGTGACTGCATATTTACAATAATTCCTTCCAGAAATTTCTCCTTTGGTGTAGTATTTCTCTTAAAAACAACAATCTGTATTAATTTAGTAGAGCATGCCTTACATGAAGGAACTAAAACAAAACTTATGTCCAGTAATTTTCACCAGTACTAATTTCTCTCCTGTTTGGTTCAAGTGTTTAATCTGTTTCCAATGCATGATAACCTAAAATCTTTTATTGATTTCTGATTATAAATCAGAGAAGTTTTACTATCTTATCTTTTTGACCATCAGGCAAATTTCATGTAATCTTCATTCTTTACCAAAGAGCTAAATGATACAATTTTGTACACAATCTTAGCCTTTGTCTTAGAATATAAATTCTATCCATTTTTAGTTCCTTTTGCACATAGGTTCACATAGCTTCTTCATCATCATCGTTTAACGTCCGCTTTCCATGCTAGCATGGGTTGGACGATTTGACTGAGGACAGGTGAACCGGATCGAGCAGGGCCATCTACCTGAGGAGGTTTGTGTTTTGTCTACCTTCCTACTTATTAGGACTTTGGTTTTAGCTAGGTTGACTCTAAGGCCCTTTGATTCTAGTCCTTGCTTCCACACCTGAAACTTCTCTAGTTCTGATAGTGACTCAGCAATTAGGGCAAGGTCATCAGCATAGAGGAGCTCCCAGGGGCATCCCATCTTGAATTTCTGTGTTATTGCCTGGAGGACTATGATAAATAGGAGGGGGCTGAGGACTGAACCTTGGTGGACCCCTACCTCTACCCAGAATTCTTCACTGTACTCATTGCCAACCCTCACCTTACTGACAGTGTCCCTTTACATGGCTTGCACAGCTCTCACTAACCATTCATCTATCCCTAGTTTCCTCATTGACTACCAGATAAGGGAGCAGGAGACCCTGTCAAAGGCTTTCTCCATGTCAACGAAAGCCAGGTACAGAGGTTTATCTTTGGCTAGGTATTTCTCCTGCAGCTGTCTTACCAGAAATATAGCATCAGTGGTGTTTTTCCCTGGAACGAACCCAAACTGCATCTCATCTAAGCTGACTCTCTCCCTAATTAGTTGGGCTATGAACCTCTCCGTGACCTTCATTACCTGGTCCAACAACTTGATTCCTCTGTAATTGTTTGTGTCTAAAGCATCACCTTTACCTTTATAGCAGTTGACTATGGTGCTGCTACACCAATCATTGGGTATGACTCCTTCCTGTATCACCTGGTTAACAATACGGATGACTAGGCTATAGCAGACACGGCCAGATATTTTGAGCATCTCAACAGTGATTCCTGATGGGCCGGGGGATTTCCCTGTCTTCATACTCTTAATTGCTTTATCTACCATGGTACTGTCAATTAGGATAGCTGGTCCCTCTGTTGGGTCGACATGCAGCAGACTCTCTTCCTCCCATTCATTCTCTTTATTAAGTGACCTTTCATAGTGGCGTCTCCAAACTTCTCTCTTTGCAGCCTTGTTTAGTGCAAGTGAGCCATCAACCATGCGGACACATTTCTCTCCTACGACCTCACCACTCTCTCTCGCACACTGTCTTGCAACACGAAATACTTCAAGTCTTTGGTCCTCACAGCGCAGAACATTGGCAAATTTTTTCTTATCTGCTTCCCTTCTGGCTAAATAAACCTATCTGCTAGCTTCCCTTCTGGCAGTCTGATACAATTCCCTGCTACCTCCGTTCTTCCAGTCCTTCCAAGCCTGTTTCTTTTGTCTAATAGCCCTGTCAACCACATTGTTCCACCACCACATTTTTCATCTTGATGATTTTCAAGTATTCGTTCATTAACTTTATCCTTCAATTGTAGCTACCTGCAAGATTCTCTGACACATCAAATCCTCTTACTACACATAGTTATTTGTCTTGGTCAATTTGATAACTACTGCTTCTTCATTTATATATATATATTATATCATCATCATCGTTTAACGTCCGCTTTCCATGCTAGCATGGGTTGGACGATTTGACTGAGGACTGGTGAAACCGGATGGCAACACCAGGCTCCAGTCTGATTTGGCAGAGTTTCTACAGCTGGATGCCCTTCCTAACGCCAACCACTCAGAGAGTGTAGTGGGTGCTTTTACGTGTCACCCGCACGAAAACGGCCACGCTCGAAATGGTGTCTTTTATGTGCC
>NC_068994.1:22784301-22791886 GCF_001194135.2 Octopus bimaculoides
GTTCGTACGCATGCGTCATACAGTCTGCCTTTTACTCTGAGTGAGAGTCCCTTTGTCGCCAGCAGGGGTAAGAGCTCTCTAAACTTTGCCCAGGCTATTCTTATTCTAGCAGCTACACTTTCAGCGCACCCACCCCCACTACTAACTTGGTCGCCCAGATAGCGGAAGCTATCGACTACCTCTAGTTTTTCACCCTGGAATGAGATAGAAGTTGTTTCCTGTTTGTTTGCAGTCTTTATATATATATATATATATATATATATATAGTGGGAAGTATTTCTTCTGATCCCACTGCTGAAGAGGATTGACCTGCAAGAGTCTGTGTCAGTACCACATTAGAAGCACCTAACATACACTGTAAAGTGGTTGGTGTTCGGAAGGGCATCCAGCTGTAGAAACAAAGCCAAATCAGACTGCAACCTGGTGCAGCTCCCCAGCTGGCCAGCTCTGGTCAAACCATCCAACCCATGCCAGCATGGAAAACAGATGTTAAATGATGATGATGATACTGGGAAGTATTTTCTCATAAAACCACATCAATTATCCTCCTATCAAGTGAGATCGCAACATGACTTTTATGCAGTCTTCTTGACCACTATAGCTGATAGAAATAGTGAACAGTTGTACTGATATTTGTAGTATCATTGTGTTAAGAGTTTCCACCTTTGGGGTTTTTTTTTTTTTGTCTTACCAACACTGGTCACATTGCTTCATAGCTGTGTTTACATCTACATACTAGAGGTTGATGGTGTGTTATGTACTGATAAGTACTACCCATTCAGAGATATGATAGTTACAGTGAATAATAATGCTAAACGTATTTGGTCTAGTTTGTATCACTAATTATATTACAGCAATTGCAGTTCTTCAGTAATGAAGTAGTAAAATGTGTAGCATAATATTTCAGTGCTTAATAACTGGAAAAAAATACACTTTCTGACCATAACATTACAAGGGATAATTCTATGATCAGCATAT
Organism: Octopus bimaculoides; assembly: GCF_001194135.2. NCBI lineage: Eukaryota > Metazoa > Mollusca > Cephalopoda > Octopoda > Octopodidae > Octopus > Octopus bimaculoides. The sequence goes on from NC_068994.1 coordinate 22,785,280, forward strand.
ATTGATCTGTTATCTATGTAAAAGTAGAGTTGACTTTTACATGATATTGACTTTTATTTGAATGTCTATGGAATTTATCCTTTATTTCAGTGATTCTCTGAGATTGCATCAATTAAGAAGTTAAAGAGAGATGTATTATGTTAACCCAGTCATTGCTATAAGTTATAGTTTTATTGACCACATATTCTTATAATTCTACACCATTCTATTGTATGCTTTTAATCATAAATTCTGTTCTCTCTACTAGTGAGTACATGATAAATATATGCAGCCATTTCAACCAGAATGGTGGAAGAAGGCATTATTAGCATTCTTGGTAGCCAGGATAGCTGATAGACTAATGGGTTTCAAACTAATTTTACATAATGTCATAGCATTAATGATCTCTACTTTTTATCAAAAGTAGGATTAACAGATGTGCAAAAGCAACTTCGTTAGTATAGTTAACTATTTCCATGAACATGTCTAGAAACAAATGAAAGTATGGCCAAAATACAAAATATATAAAACAACTACCTAAATAATTGGTTACCCACCAGTCTGATAGGTGTAGGAATGAAATAGATTTTTTGCTTACCATTTAATGAGTCACCATTTATAAACAACGGTTCCCTTCACAATGTGGAATGTACTTCTTAACATGAATTAGTGAATTTAAGTTATTTCACTTCAAGTGAAACTTCCAAACAGTGCTGCATCTGTTTTGTCTGTTTTGGCACGGCTTCCACAACTGGATGCGCTTCCTAATGCCATCTGTTACTATCACTAGTAAGGTCATATTGCAACTTGCAAGTCTAAAGGATCTCATGAAGGAGAGCAGAAGAGAAAGTGAGTGTGGTGATTTTAGGGAAGGTAATGAGAGATGGTAAAGGATGAGAGAAATAGTTTTATGGTTGTGAGAGGTTGATAGTGGAGAAACTTTTTCTTGCCCATTATTATATTTATGGCAAAATCGTCCTTCTTTTATAAAGTTTGCCCTCCTTTTACTTTTGTCTATATTTTATGTAGTGATAAGTCTTGAATTGGAACAAACAAAAGTAAATAGTCAGGAGTTTTGAGTCATGAAGCTGATTAATTGAACTCCAATCTCTTCTAAAAATTTGAAAGTGAAATATTAAAAAAAGTTTTCCCTCCTCCTTATTCTCTCACTAGAAATCATCATTTTCAATACTGCACTCTGGCATTGTTAATATATTTAGAAATTAAGACATTCAGTACAAAGACTGCCACATGTTATACTTCGTATATTTGTTGCATTCAAAAGTCATTGAAATTCAGATTGACACTTACTAAACAAAGTTAAAATAATTTTACATAATATAAAAGAAGAGTAGAATGTTGAAGAAATGAGGAAAAAATGGATTTGGCAAAAATATCTACAAAGTTCACATCTAAAATATGTCAAATGGTGAATAGCAGGTGTTAACCTTGTGAATTGACTTTTTATCATTATTGCAATAATGATTTTTATGTCAGAGTTGGTAAATTTTGTATATACATTCAGAAAAAGCAGTAAGTATGTCAGGGATAGTTGCAGAAGTTTTAAGAGCATCAGACTGTGTTGGTATTATGCTAGTTACTCACTTGAGCCTTTTGATGTTATTTCTAACTGAAATGCATCTCTCTATATTTTAATTAAATTCTAAAATAATAATGAATTTAAACTTGTTTTGTAAAACCATTACCTTTTATTTATTATTTATTCTATAAATTTTGTATGGAATCTAATTGTTTCTCAGCCTCTCAAATTAGAGCTATGTATATTTTCTTTCACTTGTTTTACTTGTTTCTCAGCTGTGGCCATGCTGGGACACCTCTTTGAATTTTTAGTTGAATGAATCAGCCCCAGTATTTCATTTTTAAGCCGGTCACTTATTTTATCAATCTCGGGGATGCAAATACACCAACACCAGTTGTCAAGTGGTGGGTGGGCTGGGATACAAACATAGACACAAAGACACACACACAAGGGGCTTAATATTCTACGATGACAGGTGGTATTGAGTATGTTTGTGACAGAATGGTTAACTATCGTTAGTTACATAACCATTCTAGAGTGGGCTTAATGTAGCTGACAAGAGAGAACTTGGGCTTGGAGTTTGGGTTTCATATGTGGAATAACATGCCTCGGAGGATAGCTTTAGTCAACCATCTAGTTGTTTCTTGGACAGGGATGAAACTCAAATACTGCCAGTTATACAATTAGTAGTACTCTGAATTGTTAACTAACTTGAGGTAGCATAGTATGGGCTTTGCATAGTATTTGTATGCATGGTAGATAAGGTTGTGTTTGGATGACCTAATAGGTGTAGAGATGATGATGGTTTGGTAGAAATGGGATGTGGAGGTGAGAAAGAGATCAAGAGTGTATCTGTGTTGGTCAGGAACATGAGTAAAAGATGACATTAGTTGATATAAAAAGTTGAAGATTGTGAAAGATTCAGTTTCTGCACTGGTGACATTTGTGTAGGTTGATTGTGAGATCCAAATGTAAACATTGAAGTCACTAGTGGAAGGTGAAGTGTGATGATGTCCTTTATACAAGAAAATATGTGGTTGAAAAGTTGTAGGTGGTCAGGGGAGTTCATAGAACTGTAAGGGAGTTGGATAGGGAAATTTTGAGTCTGAGTACATGGCAGTTTTTTTTTTTTAGTTTTTTTTTTATGTTGAAATCTAAATGAAAGGGGGAAATGATGAAGAGAGTGGAATATATATATTCTCAGACACCATCTTTTGGGTGAAATTTGAATACAGAGTGTACTGAATAGCAGAGATGAACTATGGATAATGGTTGAGAGGATTTGTGTCTTTGAGAGCAGTAGAATGCATATTAGTAAGAGTTTAGACTGGATTAAAGTCCATAAATGTTTATGAAGCATAGGGATAATTGTTTAGCAGGTTTAGATTTAGTTTTAGTATCTAATGAAACAGAAGATCATGATGGCATTGGTGCTAGTGACAACAACAATATTGATGATGATGAAATATTAGGTTTGGTACACTATGACAGATATTTAAATGTTAAAATTTAAATCTTATGAGCAACATATCCATATATTCTACTAAATTGTATGCTTTATTTAGAACAAGGGTGGGGAAACTTTTTAGTGTGGTGGTCAAAAATTTCCAAAAATGAAAAAAGGGTCCATGGGCAGATCACAAGTTCTAACTCTTATATCTGTATAAATCTTGTATATATCTATATATAATTCGATATGCATTAATAAAGATAAGCTTAATACATTAAATTAACACATAACATCTTCATTAATGCCACCACTAAATTTAGGACATTTATATTATTCATGAGGTATTCTATATTTTTCAGCTAGAGTGTAGTTGGGTCTCAGTGGGGTGGTACAAACCTAGCAATATGTATTTTGTAGTGAAAACAAAATTTCCATTGAAATGGCAATTGCTGGATGATTTTCTGTTTGAGTCTAACCATTTTAAGCTGTAGTAGAAATGCGACCTGTGTCACAAAGAGGCATATGAGTATTGTATAAATTTTATAATTGAAAAATTGACTATATTTTGCATTTATGAGTTTACCAGCCTGTAGGCACAATAAAATGGGCTCGCAGGCGCAATTGCACTCACGAGTGGGGGTTTTCCCCCACCCTTGATTTAGAAGGTCAATTATTGCTCTATTCATTTAAATTTTATATGTAAAAGATGTTAAAAACTTACACATACACACTCACATGCACAAATCAAAGGCTTTCCTCTCAATAATATCATAATTCTGTGAGTAGAAGAGGGGGAGATGAAAGGCTATAGAACAGATGCATCAGATAGAATAGATAGAGGAAGAGGGGTGAAGATATGGAAAAGGCAATAGTCAGTGGAGAGGGAGGATGCATGCACTATACAATAGACCAGCAGGTTGCAAATACTATCCTCTTATCTTAATGAGTATTTGCCAAGTTTGTGCAGTAAACAGGGTCTTCTGCAACTACATATTGCCAGTTAGTATAATCCTTTGTCTTTCTACATAATATAGTCCTTTGTCTAACTATATATCACTAGTTAGTGTAGTCTTAACATCTTAAGATCATTTCTTACCAACTCATCCCAAGTCTTTCTTGGTCTTCTTCATTTACAAGTACCATTTATTGTGAATGCTTGTCACTTGCTTATGCAGCTGTCATCCACCATCAGTATCATATGCCCATACCATTGCAGTCTCCTCTCTTGCATGCTAAATCTGATTCCCCTTATACCCAATTTATTTCTCAGTTCATACTTTGTCGCTCATGTACACTTGCAAGGCACATCCAGCAAAGCAAGCTCTTCTTATTTCTTTCTAGCCTTCATTTCCCTTCGGCAATGAAGGATCATATCATGCTGCCATGCAACAGCACACTTCACATACAAGTTTCATATAATCTTTCCATGACCTTGAGGGAAAAATCCTTTGTTGCCAGCAGAGGTAACAGCTTCCTGAACATTGCCCAACCTGTTCTTATTCTGGTTACCACACGTTTGGAACACCCCCTTCATTGCTAATTTGGTCGCTTAAGTAAAAGTTATCTTCTACTTTTTGGGAGCTATCTGAGTATTTCAGAAAATCATTTCATGAATGTAATAAGCACTAAGATGATGCTTATAACCCCAATGTACCTGTTGCACTACCCATAATCTGACCATATAGTAAAAGAATCACTTTCAAGAAAATTGTCAATTTTAAAAGCTTTGTAATAAGAGATATAAATCTGAACGGTGAAGGTAGTCGAGAATATGCTTCTGCTGTTGAAAATGATCAGCTGAAGATTTAGAAGAAAATCTACAACAAACTGTTTGAATGGTGGGAGGTGACATTTTAATAATTTTAAATCATCCAAAGCAAGTCAATGAAAAAGAGAGAAGTTTGACAAAAGGCTTCCACATAAATTCAATGAAAACCAAAGAATTGTCATTTTGAAGTGTATTCTTTACTGCTTTTGCATAACAAAAATGATCCATTTCTTGACCTGACTGTGACCTCTGAAGAAAGCTGGTTAATTTCTGACTATCAGAAATAATCTGTCCTTGTTAAATTGTGAGGTTTCAAGAAAATTCTTAAAGTATCTTAATCTGATCATGGTCCTTGTAAAAACTGTGTGGAACTGGTATGATCTTTTCACCAGAAGAATATTACACCAGAGATTTACTTCCAAATATTGAAGAGGGTGGCTCATAAAATAGCATGATATTAATTAAACCAATAATTAAGTTAATGAAAAAGCGAATCATTTTTTTTTTTTTTTTTTTCTCCCATTACACTTCTACCCATATTTTGCATGAAGGATATTACAGAAACTTAGCAGTTGAGGTTATGAAATTTGCTTTTATCGTTGTTCTGCCAAAGAATTGTCACCTACTGATTATTGTCTTAAAAAATCAACACATTTTAAAAGTAACAAAATGCCTTCAAAGATTTTTTAAAGTTTGAGATCTCTGAGTTATTTTTTTTTATGTAGTTAATAATTTTTCTTGTTCGCAAATTTTTTTATTGGTCATGTTGCTTATGTATCAATTTATTAATTCAAATTTTCAAATGAGTCATTAATTTCTGTAAAGACTTGTAATTTGAATGTTATTTTTATGTTATTTTTATGTGTATAAGATCTTTTTCTAACAGTTAATTTTTTTTGTTTTTTAATTTAGGTGAGAGACCTTTCAAGTGTGCTCTGTGTCCCAAAGCATTTTCTCAGCAAGGCAATATGAAAATCCATATGCGAACCCATTCTGGTATAAAACCATACAAATGTGATACTTGTGGAAAGTGTTTTTCCCAAAAGAATAATTTGCGCAATCATATTCGCACCCACACTGGGGAAAAGCCACATAGGTGTGCAGTTTGTCAGAAATCCTTTGCTCAGGTGACGAATCTCAACAATCATGAACGGACACACACTCTAGAGGAGTTACAGAGGGTTTTCATCCAGCAACCTCCTGCTCACGCTCAGCCCATGAACTCACATCAGAACTTGTCTATGACGTCTTCTATTCCATCATCACCATCATCTTCTTCATCATCATCTCCTGTTGCAGCGGTTAGCAATGCAGTAACAGGTTGTATGTCATTACCTTCATCATCTTCTGGAATCTCCTCTTCAGTGCCAACTACTGTCCGGCCACAGGTGTTGAAAATCCCCACCACGTGGATGATGTCCATGGCAAACTCTACACCATCATCTTCTTTGTCTTTATCATCAGTTTCCTCAGCCATATCACCATCTTTGACAAATGTCTCATCATATGCACATCACCCACCACATACACATAGCCATCCTTACCAAACATCAACAAGTGCACATTTGCCTCCTTTGCCAACCATTCCCATGCCACCCAGCTGGCAAAATGGTTATGCTACGTGTTCACCTACAATGATCCCAAATCCGTCTTCAAGGTGGGGCTCTTCTGTAATGATGGCCAATCAGTCGGCATTTCCAGGAATGTTACTTCTTGATGATGTTAGAACTGATATTCAAGACTCCCCTGAAAATTTAACACAAAGATGGCAAGTTAATTCATAGTGTTAAAGCAAAGAATATACAAATATGTACATATGTATGAATGTACACACATATATTTTAATTTATATATATATATATATATATAT
>NC_068994.1:22793259-22808751 GCF_001194135.2 Octopus bimaculoides
ATATATATATATATATATATATATACATATGTATATGTATGAATGTATGCCCACATGCACACCAACACACGTAAGTAAACATATTTTAACAACCGAAACACACATTCACATATCAATATTTGTGTACATAAACATACACTCATGAACACTCGACACTTGTGTGTGGTCAGGTGCAAAATTATATGTATATGTGTGCATGCACACATGTTAGTTTTCATGTGTCATCACATTGATGCCTTTGAGCAAAATTGTGTTTGTTTACATCTCCTCCAAGAAAGAAGACCCATAACTTGTTGGTTTCATGTGAAGACGAGTAGAATGAAAATAACTTGGAAAAGAAGTAAAGGTTGGGAACAGGAAGGGAATCAGTCTGCCTAAGTACTGCCTAAGTGTGTCTCATCCAACCCATTGCCAGTACTTGTGTGTTGTGTGTGTTTATGTATGTATGTATGTGTGTGTGTGTGTGTCTGTATATGTATGAGTGTGTGTATGTGTCTATCCATGTGTAATGGAAATGGGAGCAGTCAGGTTTTCAATCAGACAAAGGAAACCATATTTACATTACCTTTTCAAATTGCTGATACTATCTGTTAGCCACTGCTCCTGACAGATGTGTTAGAATTTCTCGTAAACAACTCCGAATGTACAGAGCCACAACAACATATGCTGCAATGCACAGTATCTGACCCACTGATGCACTGATGTGTTCTGCCAAACTTTGCTGCTAGCATATGCTTTACCCTACATTATCTCTCTCTCTCTCTCTCTCTCTCTCAATATATATATATATATATATATATATATATATATATATATACATATATATATATTATTCTTTAAGGATACTATTGATAACGACTTTGAAGTTTCAGCCAGCTAAGCCATTATGAGACTGTGATGCTTTAAGTTAATCTTGGGTTTATATAGTCTTTGTTAATATAGAAAAACTTTTCTGAGTTTTGTGGGGTTTAGTTGAATGTTAATTAGATTGTCAGGTGGGATGTGATGGGAAAGTATTACTGAGAAATGATTGACTAAATTTGGTGTTATGATGTTGTTTTGAAGTTATTCATGCATGTAGAACCTTGTAAAAAGGTGTGTATATTTAGGTGTATCAGCTTCAGGTCATTACGATTGTTTTTAGTAGTTCACAAAAAGGAAGTAGGTAGAGGAAGTCTTTTGGTGTGGGGATGTGTCATTGGCTTTAGTTTTTTTTGGGGGGGGTTTATTGGATGTAATCTTTTGCTTTGGCAATGTAAAGATCAGAGTCTGCATTTTTTATGGAATTTTTAAGGGTTCACAAAAGAATGTGAGTGGTATGTTTTAGCTGGTCAGTAAGTTTTGAAGTCACTGTCAATACTATTCTTTTTAAAGAATAATAAATTTGTACTCTACAAAAGTATGGAGTGATCCTTCAGATTAATGTAAAATTGTTTTTATTATAACTGAGTATAAAAACAAACATTAATATGTATGTATGTGTGTATTTGTATATACATATAGGTAATATGTGTGTGTGAGCATCATCATTTAACGTCCCTATTCCATTGTAGCATGGGTTGGATGACTTGATGGGAGCCAATGAGCCAGAGGACTGATTTGAGCTTCAATGTCTGTTTTATATATATACACACTCTCCTGTAATGCAGGGATTCCTGTGTAACATTATGTAATAGATATATGTATGTATGTGTGTATATATATATATGCATGTATACATATATGTTAATGTTTTTTTTTTATGTCAAGTTACAATAAAACCAATTTTACATTAAACTAATGGATTACTCAATGCTTTTTGTACGCTACATATTTATTATATTTTTACAAGGAGAGTGGTGATAGTGACTTTGAAGTTTCAACCTGCTAGCCTTGTGGTACATTTGAGTTCATCTTGGCTTTATAGAGTCTCTGGTAAGTTTTTTTTTTCTGCGTAGGTAGAGATACTTTGTATGATAATTAATTTGTAGAATAAGTTCTGATGGAAAGATATAGAAAGTTTTAACTGATTAAAGTTGGAGTTGTTATTATTCAGAGTTCAGTGTTGCATATAAAAGTTTTTAACCAGGTGTGTCTATTTAGGCTTGTCAGGGCATATCAACTTCGGGTTTTGGGGTTAATTTTTCAGGGTTCACAACAAAATGTAAGTTGGTGAAATGGTTAGTTGGTCAGCAGATGTGTAACTAGTTTTAATTGTATTTTAACACTAATTTGGGAGATTTAATCAGTTTGTTTTAAAAAGGTAGAGCTTATTGTACAAAATGCAATCAAACATGTAAAAGTTTTTTCTTAGGTGTATCAGCTTTAGGTCAAGGAGCTTTTAGTATAGAAATTTGGTTATCTTGCATTTTAAGGGTTCACAAAAGAATGTAAGTGGGTCAGAAGATTTCTTGAATTGTTGTTGATGTTATTTCAACACTAATTAGTAGTTTTAGCCTGTTTTAGAGAAAGTGGAGGTTATTTTTTAGAGCTCAGTCAAGTATGTAAAACTTTGTTGTTAAGTGTGTTTATTTAAGTGTATCAGCTGTAGGCCATAGTGTTTATAGTATACAAATTTGTTTGTGGTTTAAGGATGTAAGTAGGTGGAAAAGTTAGCTAGTCAGCAGATTTCTAACTAGGAGTTAATTGTTCATGATGTTATTTACTTACTATTTAGAACATTTTAACTTTTGTATTTTGTGAAGGTAAATATTCTGGACTATATTTTTCTAAACATTTTTTCGGTTCAGTTTCAAGTGTGGTTATTTGTAATGATTTTTGTATTATATTGGACCTATGAGTGTATGTAAATGTGGAGCATCATAAAAACAAATGTTAGGGTATAAATAAGAAGCATAATAGTGTAATAAGGTGCATTCTTAGCACAAAAGATGTTGACTACAGTACGAGGGCTGGTGGTGGTGGTGGAATGAGAGTTAATTGAAGGATGTGGGACACTATATTCTGTCTTTTAGTTCATCTATTGAGAAGCAAAAAACTTATCCGAAGTTGTTTGATGTTTATGGCATGTCATCTCTCTGTACAATTCAGTGTAAGAACTGAAGTCATTGTAAACTCATCTTATAAGTTTTATGTCACATTCATGATTGGGGTTGTTATCAGCAAAAATTTTAGCCTTATTTTTTGCAGTAAATTTAAGTGAAGATGATGGAATTTCCATATTTGTATTTATCTGTATTCTCAACTTGCTTTTGTTCTTACAACATGAACTCCTTATATGTGACACTAACTACTCAACCACACCATATGTTCTTTCACGGATCATTTAAAGTCTCTTACTGTAGTTTTATCCTCTTTGTTACCTTGAAGTTAGCTATCACACCTTGATTCATTGGTTGGAACAAAGGAGTTATATTCTTGCAGATGTATTCTATTCTCACATTATCAGGAAGTGCATTTCAGTTCACTGGGTGGCTTTGTGCATTGACTAAAATGAGCAATACTTTGTCGGAGATATTAAATCTGGCACTGTACCTTCCTACACATCAAGCTAAAATAAAATGTTTGTAAGCCACTCTTTGAAAAGACTCTTAGTCATTCATTACTCTTATTTGAATACCATAGCAGAGGCAAATAAACTTTGCATAACCCTTGAAAGCCCTTGGATTTCTGAGAAATACATGAGTAGGGGCTGTAATTTCATATCACCAGCAGCATTTCCACCCAGAAGAAGAAGCAGATGAGTTTTGAAAGCTTTAAATCCTGATGTTGATTTTTCTCCTCTTGAAATATAAGTTCTAGCAGGCATGAACATCTAGAAAAGTGTAGTTTCATCAACATTATATACTTGCTCCCTTTAGCAATCATTTTTTTTTTTATCAGCTGTTCAGGGTAATTAGTGGTTGCTTTTATATCAGCACTGGAAACTTCATCAATTGTTCTTATGTTTGGCAAATTCAAGCTCTTCTTAAGTCTTTCAAACCAACCTTTACTACCCAGAAAAGGTTTTTCGTTAGTTTCACATTTCTTTTTCTGAAAATTGTCATATAAACTTTTAAGTTTTTTATAATTACCACCATGCTTTTTGGCACAACACATTGAGTCTGATCTTCAATCAGTATATCCAAGAGCCGTCCTATTTTAAGCATCACATTAGAGCTATGAAAAAAATGAGGTCCAAATAGTTAACAGATTACTTTTTGAACACTTGACTTAATTTTCTCTTATTGTTAAGTATTGTTTTCACTGTAAACATTGCAAGCTTTAATGTTTTGGCAATGTGGCTGTTTTTCTCTTCCCCAATCCAGCTTTTTTAAAACACCAAGTTTAATATTCCATCTAATCCTTTTCCAGACATCTTGCATTGTAGGTAAATCCAACAGCAGTGGGCAACTATCATCCACAACAAATATGTAGTAAAAGAATATAGCACCAGGAAAGAATATTTTTGTGAGAGCAAAAGAGTTACCTTATTCCTGTGGATGTAAGAATGTAAATGAGGTGAGAGGAAGTACTGCATGATTACAGTTAGTTCGATGGTTATCAGGTACGTGTGTACTTAGTCCCTTGCACCTCTGACTTGAACCATAAAAAATCCCACACTCACACACACACTGTTGTGCTGACATACAACATAGCAAAAAACATTGCTATCATGCTGAATACTGTTATTGTTGTTGCCTTCTGGTTATTCAAAAGTTGAGGGATTAATAGTGGTGGTGGAGGTTGGATCGGTCTTGGGATTGGTGATGATGGTGAGGATGGCTTTTTAGTTTCAAATTAAACCTCATTCACCTAAGATCAAAGACATTTCATTCAACATTTATAATACTCTAGAGTACTGTATCATCTCATACTTGCACTTTATTTCAGATGGAGTTGCTTATCTTGTTCATACTATCATTGCTGTTGTTGGTCATTAAGTAGATGGTGGATTGGTAATGGCAGTAGTTATATTGGTTTTGGTGTTGATGCTGGTTGTGTTGGAATTGATGCTAGATAGTGCTGATGAAGGTTCATTCATATCTGTGTGTGTATATATATATATATATGTATATATATATATAAGAAATCGGGATGACAAAGGAAATAAACAATTGTTACTAACTTCATTAGCTTTCATCTGTTTCTATTATATGGTATATGTATATTGAGTTCTGACCCCAGGTTATATGCTTCACATTGCCTAAGATAAATACTAATATATGTGTGTGTGTATGTATATATGTGTGTATATATATATATATATATATATATATATATATATATATATATATATATATATATATATATATATATATATATATATATATATATGTATATGTATATACATGTATATGTATGTATATATGCATACATGTATATGTATGTATATATACATACATGCATACATACAAATATTCATACTGAAAAATTTCACTTTGCACTTCATAAGTGTCTATAGTGATGCATACACATGCATATATGTAATATTTATGTATATGTGTTTGTATGTGCTGTGACTATAGTTTTTAAAAATTATTTACTAATTTGATCTTAGCTTTTGGCTAAGAATAAAGTATTGTCTTTAACTCCTTGAAATTTATTTGTTTCCATAAAAGTGCAATTCAGATCATATTCTAAAATTAGTGGTCATAATTTACTATTTTTATAAGTGTGAAACCCCATAACCTGGGACAGTTGTAACTTGAGGGATACCTGTTTATATATATATATATATATATATATATATATATATATATATATCATAAGGTTTTTAAACTTTTAAATTTTCATATTCAAAAGAGACAGAGACTTCAAATTCGATATATCGATTTATTCACCACTCTGTGTTAACATTTCTGTGCCAAACTTATCCAGTGACTGATATATACATATACATATATATATATATATATATATATATAGAGAGAGAGAGAGAGAGAGTAAGTAAGTAAAGAGGCATTTGTAAAATCCAGGCAATAACCTCAATCAGCACCCATGCAAATTTCAGGCTGACAAGATGCATAAAAGCAGAAAATATCGAATATATCCAAAGTATTCCACACAAACTGAAAATTCAGGAAATCTTCATCAATCACAGACTCTGATACAAAAAAATAAAGAATGAGGATAATGGTATTACATTTCTTATCCGGTTACGATCATTTCAGTAACAGGTAAAAAGATAAATCATTTAACATGTTGGAATATTTATAGTTGATGATTATACAAGTTCATGTGATATTAAAAGAAAACCTGAACCTGTCATTTCATCATAACTTCAACCAGTGTAATATAATTACACATGAACAAACATGGTTGTAAATGCATTTAATGAGAGGGGCTTAGAATATCAAGGCAAGAAAGCAACTAGGTTGACATACCTAGAGAGCGGTATAAAGTAAAAGAATTACATAGACAGAAAGGAACACAGACAATGAGAGAATATCAGTTGTGATGCCAAGGCCATTGGCACAGGCAAATCAAAGGATGGATAATGTAGTAAACCATCTAAACAGAGAGGAAGGTATGCTTATTTGGCTAGTAGCAAACAAAGATATTCCCAGAGAGACATTAATTTGAGGGAAGAGGTAAGTCTAGAGGGACATTAAAGAAACAAAGTGAAGAGGAAGAGGAAAGAAAAATTATATGAGGACTAAGAAGAATAGAAAAATAAAAGAAAGGTCTAAAATTTAAGGGGCTGATTAAGAGCCCATGAAACTAACTAGAGTACCAACTCAATACATTGTCAAAATATTTCAATATATATTAAATCAAATGGTTACAACAGTAAAATAAAAGACTGAAAACAATTAAGTGATGATCATTGAGATAACAAGGAATGAGATAATTAATAAGGAACGAGGTGATTAATATACTAGGAAGTTATTAATATTTTTATAAAAGACTAAAAGGGAGTTGCGAGACTGTAAGTATGGAAAGAGATCAGAGAGAATTGAAATGCAATTGATATTATATATCTAATTTTATATATGTTAACTAAAGGGAATCTTTAAAAATGTTTTCTTAAATTGGGGTGAAGAATGATTAACAACTTATGCTTATTAATTAGTTGACACTTATACCTTAGGGTTTCAAATGCGTCTCCATGCAATTTAAATTACAACTCCCTTTTGAATGGAAATGTGGTTCATATAACTGACCACAAATTAGAGTTATCAATATTTCTATCTTTAAAGATCCCAAATAAATTTTGCTAATGATGTATTGTGTAACATGCATTTATTGAAAGAATGTGATTACTCCATCAAGAGTTGAATTTTTATACTGTAGCACTGATATAGCAGTATACTTTATCATTTGTCTGGATAGTTATGCAAATTATCAAGTTTACTAGCTAGGGAAAAATTATCAATTGTATTGTTATTGAAGCTGTTAGGAGAAGTTACAGGATCAATACTAATATTCATGTTTGATTGAGATGTATTTTTAACCGAGGAGCTAAAGACAGAAAAACTACTATGATAATTAGAATCAGGTTTATAATTTCTAATATTGTTCAATTTCTTATTAATTGTGGCTATATTATCAGTTAAGTTAGGCGTGGTGAAGTATGGAAATTTAAGCATGCCTATTGAATATTAATTTACAATATTTACAAGAAGCAATGAAAGTGCCTTTCCAGTGCTCAGAAGAGAATTGCAAAAATATCCATAACCACCTGAATAGGGTGGGCTTAAACCACAAAATATTCTGCTTACTTAACCTGTGTTCCATTATTGTTACTGCAATAACCTGATTTAAAATTAGGTTTTACAATTCTATTATATGAGCTGTTGTGATTACAGTAGTCACTAAGCTTAGTATTCCTAAGTTTAATCATTCTACTTGTATTAGCTATAAGATGGTCATTCTAAATACATGGCTTTGGAATTTGCTCTCAGAGGAAAGTTTTAAGGGCATTTGGTTAATGCTCCAGAGAAATGCTCCTTCCGATATTGATGGAGACCGTTATTCCTATATTGGCCTTATGACAATTCCTGCTTGAGCTAGATGCATGCTTGACTGTGTGATCAGTAGTATTGTAGTTTCATGGTTACTGAAATTAAGGTTTACAATATAATTTTTATTTGTTCCCTGAGGGATACGACCAACTATTCATAAATGGAATAATAATTTTGTTATTAGCTACCTACTCAATTTTATCAATATATTCAGCCCTAGCTAAAAGCCTTGTGGTAATTGATATTCTGAGAATAAAATTTTCTCATTGCCGGAGAGTCTAGATGTACGAGACACATCTCTAGTATACATAACTCACATGTAGATATTTATATACATTCATATACATATGCATACATGTGTGTGTATGTATATATATATATATGTGTGTGTGTGTGTGTGTGTGTATATATATATATATATATATATATATATATATGAGAAAGGTTGAGTTCAATTAGAACAGTTTTACTTTGTGGGGTCCAAAGCTAGATTTCTAATAAAGATTCTTCATATTAAATTTGTAGCTTGCTATTGCAAGTATTTTATCAAAAAATATGAAAATTATACAAGTATAAGGTGTATTATTAGTATTTATAGAACACAGTCGTATATAAAGTCAGCAAAGCAATTAAAGATGGAGAAGATGAGATGTTAAAAGTTTGTTAATATTTTAATTCATGCGTACGATCGTTTTAAATGGTAACACCAAAATGTAAGAAACATGGAAGAGATTAAATTAATTATAATTAATTTAATTATATATTACCATTCTCGTCAGTGCAAAAAATGAAGGAAACAGAAGAAGAAATATGTTGTAACAGGATCCTGCATTGAGTTCGTGCTGGATAACTCATTCGGATATTAACAAAAAAGTATGTGAAAGGTGAAATATAAAATATAAAAACATGGTTATGTAGTGTTGAGTCTAGTTATGTAAGATCTAAAACTGGTTTGGCTAACAAATATTTAGAAATATAAGTATGAAAAGTTAAAGAAGCATTCTCTCTATATGGGTACAGGTAATATTGTGAAACACGTACCATATAAGTTTATATCATAAGGAATAAATTATATAAATATCAATAAACACGCACAAATACAGTCACATATACACACAAAACATATACATATACATATATATTTATATTTATATATATATGTGTGTGTGTATACATATACGCATATCTATATAAACACACACACTATGTGTGTATATACAAAAAAGCAAAATGTGCACACATATATTATACACATACATACATGCACACACAAAAAAATCGAGCATACATATGCATGTAAACATAATCGTATACATATATGTGTACATATAAAGAATAAGCATCCAATGGAACATCATAGTTATATTTAAATTTATATGTGGTTTGACATTTATGAGTGGTGTACAATGAAAACATATTTGGAATAAAAAAATGGTTAAAAATTAAAAAAGAAACAGTTTACTAAAAGAAAAATACCTGAGATAGGAGGTGTAGGTAGATTAGAATTTTTTATATAAGTACATAGAAAATCGAGGGACAGGGAAAGAAATTAATTGTAGTAATATAATAGTGAAATAATGCTAATAAAAATGGTTAGATAGTGTTATATTTGATTGTCAGAAAGAGGGAAGAGTTGTTATATATATGGTTCGTTTTTGGATTTGGTTTGCAAGATTCTTTATGTGAGTTTATGTGTTGAAGCATATTTTGTTGTGTCTGGGGAGAGTCATTTTCTTTTTGTGCCTTATAATTTAACACACAAAAGCCACCTTGAAGAACCACAGTAAAGTTTAACAAAAAACTATACATGCAGGTTCAAGGTGCAGCCGTCGGTGTTGGTGTAGCTGGAGATGTGGCCGGCCTCTTCATGACCTGGTGGGACAGAAAACTTAAACAAATGATAGCAGAACAGTCCACAACTCTTCCACTCTACAGTATATATGTAGATGACATTAATATCATAGTTAGGACTAACTCTAGTGACGGTAGTGTAGAAATTGAGAAGAACGTAATGGAGAGCATCCAGCAAATAGCTAACTCCATCCACCACAGTATCAAGGTAACTATAGATTACTCCACGAAGCACCCCAACAATAGACTCCCTGTACTTGATACTGAACTTTGGTTAGAAACTGTGAACAATAGAGTGCAGCTCCTCCACTCCTATTACATGAAACCCATCACTTCAAAATGTGCTGTTCACAAGAACTCAGCTTTGTCACACATGAAAATTAACATACTGATTGATAACAGACTTAGTTAGGATAATGAACAATGTGTCCCCACTATGTGAACCCTATAAAATGAAAAAACATATACAGAATTTCATGCACTGCATGCAGTTCTCTGGATATGATAAGAAAGATAGGGTTCGAATATACAGGGTGGTGGGGCTAGAAAGAAATTAGATAGCATCATACATAATGATACCAGTGGTACCTGCCCTAGATATAGAAACAAAGAATGTAATAGGATACAAAGAACTTGTGACAAAGCAAACAAGGCGAGCATGTGATATAAAACTGACAAATATCAAGGAGTGATGTTTGTAGAAGCCACAGCCCATGGAGAACTAGCCCGTAGATTTAGAAAAGCTCTGAAGGAGGCCAAACTCAACATTAAGATTGTTGAAAAGCCAGGGAACTCCGTCAGATCACAACTATGTAGGACATACCCCTTTAAGAATTCCATATGTACCAATGATAACTGCATGGTATGTAGGATTAGCCCTGGCATTAACTGTAGAGCTAGAAATGTAGTTTACAGCATAAGATGCATAGAAGGTGCTTGTAAAGACATGAACATGACATACATAGGAGAGACATAGGAGCATTGCGGAATGACTAAATAAACATCTGAGACAATATGACAACAAAAAACAGTCCTCCATACTCTGCCAACATACCAAAGACCAACATGGAGGCAACCTGGGTCAACATGACATCCGCATCTTATCCAAGCACCCAAAAGACCCAACACTCAGACAAATATGGGAGTATGTCCTTATAAATGAAACTTCCCCGATACTAAATAGGAAATATACATAGTAGATATCATATCCCCATACCTACAGTTTACACCATATATTCCAGGTCTTGTGCCCTCTAACTTTCACCTCTTCCATCCATTGAAGAACAGCAACAGCTACTTGATATTACAGACAAGGTAAAAATAGTTGGTACAGGAGTGAACATCTAAATATTTTCAAAGAGTATTCAAGATTTGGGTTTGACAATATTGCAGAGGTATTGCTTATGATGGAGACTATGTTTAGTAGTAGCTTTCTATGGAGGAACATTTACTCTGCATACATGTACAGTTTGAATGACCTATGTCAGTTAATAAAAAGGTTATGCCCACTTCTGCATTACTGTTGGAATAACAACTGTAAACTCACAAACACACACACACATGGCTTTATATATGTAAGTATATCATCATCGTTATCAGTCTGGAGAAATAGTTCTCTTGACTTTTTATGATGTGTAGCTGCTTCTTCGGACAATGCAGACACATCACAGTAAACCAATGGTGAAAGCAGTGCAAATTAAAAAAAAAAGGTTTGTTCAAGCAGTGACAGTAAGAAATGCTGAAATCAATAAAAATAATCACAATGTGTTAATAATATCAACAACAACAATAGTAACAATGGCACAAATGTACTGCTGAAATTAGAGTAACATGCCATTAGCATGCATGCATGTGCACGCGCGTGCACACACACACACACACATGTAAGTATGTATATTGAAAGCACAACTCTGTTGTAATTCAGTTTTTTTAAATAAAGTTTTCTCATGTCCATGTATGAGACCTCTGTAGTGTATTCGGAATTGTAAATTTCTTAAATTCATCTTTGTCAATATTTCCAGCCTATCTGAGGAAGTGAAGTGGTTTTAGCTGCTGTGGGGCTCTTTTAAAAGTGGGCAGCTTATGTTAAAACATTTGTAACAAGGAATAAAAATTACACATTATACCAAAAATCTAAGCTAGATGAGAAAATATTAGCAAAAATCCTTCCAAAGTTTACAGAGTTTTTCACAGAGATAGATGATTGATTCTGGAAATGACATTTTGCAGTACAAGTCTACAATTCAGACACAACATCATCATCGTCATAATCATCATCAACATTTAACATCTGTTTTCCATGTTGGCAGCTTGACTGGAATTGGCAAGATCAGGAGCTGCACTAGGTTCCATAGTATGTTTTGGCTTGGTTTCTAGGGCTGGATGTCCTTTGTAATGCCAACCACTTTACACAGTGTACTAGGTACTATCACCAGTTCTGTTTATGTGACACCTAGCACCAGTGTTTTATATGTGACACCAGCATCCACACCAATACTTTTTACTTAGTAATTTGGTTTTAGGATCTCAATTCTGTCATGGTGGGTGAGTCTTCTTGGGTAGAGCAATGTGCTTACATATCTCAGTACTCAAAAAAATCTGTGCCTATCCAGTGGACCTTCATTAACGTATGGGGAAATCATGATTGACTGGTGGCATTTGAACTCAGAGTGCTGGACCAAATATCGCTACTTCTTCACATGCTGCAAATGTAAATCCTATCCTTTACCATAGCTCTAATGGTAAAATTCAGCCAGGAAATATTTATGAAGCTGTTTATTATAAAAATGGCAGCACAGGAGCCGAGATCATTCCGCTTCCTTAGATAGCCTGGAAACATTAATAAAAATGAATTTGGGAATTTTATTGTTGTAAATGAACCCTAATTTTCATATAGTTGTGCCTTTCAAAACAACATGTTTTAAAAAAAATTGTTCCCTTACATACAAATTTAGAACTACATAATAACAAATCAAAAAGCCAAAATTGTACTGCAAAATTCTAGAAGACATTGACTGGAAGAGAATTACACAAAGCAACCCAAGCAAAAGAAAATATTGAAACAGATTACATAGTTGCAGAAGAAAATACATAAATCAGTAAGTGAAAAACATTTATTAACTGCAGATATCACTCTCTTGAAGCATTAAGTAGAAGAATATAAATAAATTAAGTAAACTATACAAAAGAAAAATCATGCTCTCTGAGGAAGAAGATAAACATGAAAAAAAATTTAATTAAGCTACTGTACCAAGGTTTGGTAGTGGTGAATGCAATAAAAATAGATGCTCACAAAAAAAAAAACTAAATATATAAGTGGTCCAACAAGTCATACATGATTTAAAACATACTGACCACATGAAAATATGCAAGGGGTCAAAAGCAATATGTTCTTAATCAGAGAGAGAGAGAGAGAGAGATGAATACATTACACAAATCAATAATTTACAGAAAGACAAAAAGTTTACAAAGATTCATACATACAACACCAACCAATTAATAATCAAATTAAGTTTAACCCTTTAGCATTCAAATTACTCTGTCAAATGTGGTACATATTTACATTGTTTTAAGTTAACCATGGATTATCTCAAAGCCTCAAGATTTCAATGATGTGATTGTTTATCTTTAGAATGACAGTGTATGGTAGGTGTGAGAGGCCTGATCTGGCTGGTTTGCACAATTAAATAAGTTGAATATTTTGGGCCAGATATGGCTGGTTTAAATGCCAATGGGTTAATGTCAGCAATAAATGCACAAATAAGATGCTTGTACTTTATTAAAGAATTCATTCCAACACACACACATATATATAGTGCAGTAATGATATACAAACAAGGCAAACTCTTCTGTCTCATAATATCCCAAATAAATACACCTCTATGCAAAATTTCCAGACAACTAGATCATCATCATCATTGTGAATCTTCTCAATTAAGTGCAAGTTTTCTAGCTGCCTTGCCACTCTGTTCAACCATTGCATTCATTACCTGCCTCTTGATCTATTACCCACTTTTTTTTCCATGATGATGTTCTCTAGACTTCTGCTTCTTCAAATATGGCCATATTAGATGAGCTTTTGCTTTTTCATGATGCTCAGGAATTGTCATCTTCACCTACTTGTAACGTCAAAAGATACACATCAGAGAATTACACTATCATTTTAGAAGAAATGAACAAAATATGTAGCATTTCTGCTCTGGATGATACACAACATACAAAGAAATGCATATATCTATACGAAGATAGCAAATGCCTGCATAACTACAAAATATCAGGGATAAAAAACATGGCTTAGAACATTTAGATTCTCTTCTACAGATGAAACATTACACAAAGAGATCCACAAAATAAAACAAGTACTAATTGACAATAGATATTCAAAAAGACTTGTTCAAGTTATTGATGGCTATTGACAGAAATATAATGAAATACATTAGACAGCACACTACAATTAATACACATATTTCACATTATACACACTCTGTGCTTCACATGATATGCTGTGATGAGTGTCACCAACGTTTACGACAACAACAGGGTGGAGGAGTCATGTTATGGGCTGGTATCATTGGGACAGACTTGTTGGCCTAGTCAGGATGTCTGAAGGGGTTAAACTGACTGCAGCCGCCTACTGCAATGTCCTGAAGGAGCTCTTGGATCCCTATCTAGATGACATACTGCTGTCACTTCTAAAGAATCTCGTATTCATGCATGACAATGCTCCCTCCCACTCTGCTAGGACCACTCAAACATTACTAGGGTCTTACAGCATACAAGGTGGCCGCCAGCATCTCTGGATCTCAACCCTATCGAAAATCTTTGGTCCATCATTAAACATGATGGATGCTAATTTTCATCAAAAGATGTCTTATGGGTGACCATCAAAGCTGCAGCAGAGGCAGTCCAACCTGCTGCTATTAAGAAATTGACAGATTCCATGACTAATAGGGTTTTTGAAGTTATCCGTCAAAATGGCGCTCATGTGGCTAAATGATTCATTATGTCAATAAATGTTATAATATTATTATGGTTTTCTGTTAAATGTATACTCAATGTATGCTTAATATGTATCATTACCCTTCATTTTCTGAAGAAAAAAATGTCAAGATGGGCTATTTTCATTCAAAAGCTATTGGCATGGTTCACCCAAAAACTGAAGAATTTGAAATAAAAAAGAAAGTTGAAATGCATGTAGGTCCAAAAAAGGATGCTATAAATAACTGATAAATAAAATTATAGATGTGAAGAATCTCTGTTCTCCTTATCATTAGTAATACCATTACTGACTCTACAGAAATCATGCAGTCCTCAATAGGACACTTGAATTTACCCAGCAAGAAAAGTTTCCAGAGCTGAGCAACTTATTGTTAACTCAGGTATCACAAAAAGACCATTGTGGTTAGCCGGCATCTGAAACAGAATTGAGAGGAAACATGGTAACTGCCAGGATAATATATACCTTTAAACTCATTTTTGGATATATATATACTGTATATATACATATACAAGGTTAGCTAAAAGTCACCTGACAGTAAATCAAAACCATTTAATTTCAAGATTAAAATATGTCAAACAACTGAATGAATTTAATAAAAGCATCTAAATATGAAACATCATGAAAATTGTTCAAACTGAAGTCCTTCTTGACCAACACATTTTCCCATTCAAGTCAATACAGAATTACAGATAGTATTTATGGAATTTTAATTTACTGTCAGGTGACTTTTGACCAACCCTGTATGTGTGTGTGTGT
>NC_068994.1:22809906-22810569 GCF_001194135.2 Octopus bimaculoides
ACACACACACACACACACACACACACACACACACACACATACACACACACACACACACACATTTACACGTACATACCTGACAACTGACATGTGTGAAGTGTGGGCTGGCCAGTGTCAATACAAAATCTTATTTTCATTTCCTTTAAAATGATACACATCTACTGTTCCATTACCAGTTAATAATTATTGCAGCAGCTGCAAGGTAAAATATAAAATTCTTTGTCCCTCTGTGATAATTATTGTGGCATTTACCATTAAATTAGCAGTTCCATACACATGCTTCTATTTCATTAATTTACACTGCATACAAAAATACAGACATACTATATACGGCACGTTATTAAACACACACACACATAAACATCTACACATACATATACATACCTCTTGAGAGAAAAGCTGAACATTAGAAGCATCAGTTGTGGCGTGCAAGAGAGACGATTGCGCTGGTATGGACATGTGGTGAGAATGGAGGAGGATAGCTGCGTGAAAAAGTGCCACACCCTAACAGTTGAGGGAACCCGTGGAAGAGGTAGGCCCAGGAAGACCTGGGCTGAGGTGGTGAGGCAAGACCTTCGTACATTGGGCCTCACCGAGGCGATGACTACGGACCGAGACCTTTGGAAATGGGCTGTGCGTGAGAAGACCCGGCAAGCCAAGTAA
>NC_068994.1:22810853-22812483 GCF_001194135.2 Octopus bimaculoides
TGCCAGTGCCCCTGGACTGGCTTGTGCGGGTGGCACATAAAAGACACCATTCCGAGCGTGGCCGTTTTCGTGCGGGTGACACGTAAAAGCACCCACTACACTCTCTGAGTGGTTGGCGTTAGGAAGGGCATCCAGCTGTAGAAACTCTGCCAAATCAGACTGGAGCCTGGTGTTGCCATCCGGTTTCACCAGTCCTCAGTCAAATCGTCCAACCCATGCTAGCATGGAAAGCGGACGTTAAACGATGATGATGATGATGATGATACCTGATGACTTGATTTTTTATTAACCACACTGGATCGAAACACAGAGGACATCAAAAAGACAGACAAAACACAAAAGTGGGGGTAATAGTAAAATCGAATGGAAAGGATGGTAATGATAAATGAAAAGGTGGAACCCCACACTCCAGTTAATGTCATTGAACGTTTTTACAAAAAAAAATTTTAACGTGTTATTTTATTTTTGTCTCTTTTTCCTTGCTGTGTGTTTCTTGTGTTATACGTGAAGTGTGGGCTGACCAATGTCAATACGAAATTTTATTTATTGTTCCATTACCAGATAATAATTATCACAGCAGTTGTAAGGCTGCAAGTTAAAATATAAAATGGATATACTCAGAGGCGAGTATATCCACTGACAACTTTTTGGTGGGTTCAAAAATTACATACTCCTCACCCCCAATTTTCCATGATAGGTTAGGGCATGGATTAGTCGAATTAGACCATCATTTACTCCACAGATGCTTTGTTGTCAATGCTGCACTTTCCTGTATCACCTGTTTCAATATAACTGTAATATACATATACACAAACTCTATCATTTTAATCCTGAGCAATGCCAGGTATCTCTGCTAGTTTATAATATAAAAATATCATTATTATAATCGTTTTCTGAATCACTTTCACTCACACTAGACTTGCACACACCATCACTTGTAGATGTAATTGCTGATTCACAAGAACTCATAGATGGACTTGTAGATTTCTTTTTAAAAAACAAGTCTAGAGTTGTTTGTTTAGAAGAAGCTTTTTCTTACTCTCTATAAGTTTCTCAGTAACACATAGAAGCATTTGTTATGGTAGTTGAAACTTTTGCACTTCGTTCAAAATTTGGATCTTGTACTTGAAAAATAAAACTCTTAAACCTAGGGTCTCATAAAGTGGGTCCTCGTAAAGTGAGATATTACTATATATATTTTATCTGTTTCAGTCATCTGACTGTGGCCATGCTGGAGCACCATCTTTAGTCAAACAAATCGGCTCCAGGACTTATTCTTTGTAAGCCTAGTACTTATTCTATCAGTATCTTTTGCTGAACCACTAGGTTACGGGAACATAAACACACTGGTATTAGTTGTCAAGTAATGGTGGGTGGACATATATATATATGACAGGCTTCTTTCAGTTTCCAGCTACCAAATCCACTCACAAGACTATAGTAGAAGATACTTGTCCAAGGTGCCACATAATGGGACTGAACCTGGAACCATGTCGTTGGTAAGCAAGCTACTTACCACACAGCCACTCCTGCACCTATATTTGTAGTTAATAAAAAATTGGAGAAAAAAGATGCGAAAAATATACGTGAGGATGTGGTACATGCAAAGTATTAATAAGATGCTCAGGGA
>NC_068994.1:22812525-22823588 GCF_001194135.2 Octopus bimaculoides
ATATATATATATATATATATATATATATATATAAACACACGTATACACACACACATGTGTGTGTTTGTGTGCCTCTTTTAACCCATTCAGAGATAAGTCTTGTATTCTGATAGACCAGAAGTAGAAAGTCAGAAGAACCATCAATATCAAGAAGGTATAGAAGTCTGAAAACAGATAAGCAATAACATGTGTAAAGGAATGTATTTATATGAAAAGTTGCATATACAATTTACATGATACAATTGAGTCTTTTCTTTAGAGCTGTTTTAGATAATCAATGACTGGTTAATATAACCATGCATATTATGCAAGGAAGTCTCGTATTGTGTCAATATTGTAGGTATACATAAATGCAAAAAGAAAATGCCAACCAGCATGGATTTTGATAACTCTGAGCAGCAAAATCATAACTTCATCAGAAGAACCAGGCAGTTTAGTGGTGGGGGGTAGAGTTTATAAATACATATAAATTCTATAAATTAGAAAGATAGAGAGATGTAGAGGAGTTATAATAATAGTAATAAAGATAGGGAAGGAGGAGAAGAAGAGGGGAGAGGTAGAGTAACTGAGGGTGAATTTGTTATGTCAACAATGGCTATAAAATTAAGAGTGAAAGAAATGGGGCTAGGAGGCCCAATTCTGAAAGGAACTCTTTAATCATAACAAACCAGAATGGGTATGAAAAGAATAGACACCATCAGAATAAGCACAATAAAGTTTTAAGTCTTCATATTCACATCTCTAACTCTTCATCTTTATTATACTTCCTCCTCAACACTTGTTCTCTACTGAACTTCTGCTTTCTGCTATATTAAAAAAATTCTTGTCTTTTGTACAAATCCATCAGTTTTTTAACCCTATTCTTACCAGTTTGCTATCACATTTCCTGCCTTACCTTTCAGCCTCCCATATCACAGATTTTTTGACTTGACACAACTGGCATACTTTACAATGCTTATCTTTATACAATTAATAGTACCTTTTCTTTTCATACCCATCCCAAGTCTGTTATCCTTGCCTCTTTATCCACTCTTCATTTTACAGCCATTATTTATATCTTGTGTTAATAGTTGACATCTTATATTAACTAACTCTCAGCTACTCCACATCTAGCCCTATTCTCCTCCCTACATATTGCTATAATCCCTCATCTACCTACATCTCTCTATCGTTCAAAATTTGTGTAAACTACATTTATTTATAAACACTATTTCCCCAAAGCCATTTGCTCAGCTTTTCTGATGAGGATATTATGACCTTGTTGCACAGAGCTTCCAAAATCCATGCCCATTGGTACTTTTCTTTTGCTTTTATGTAGTGGGCTCTGTAGTGGGCTTCCTTGAAGTATATGTATGGTTATATCAACCAATCAGAGATTATCTGAAACAGCCATAAAAATAAGATTTGATTACACCATGTAAAACTGTACACCCAAATTCCTTACATCTATTATTGTTGTCCATCTTTCCTCAATACTGATCATACTTCAAATGGACTTTCTACTTCTAGTCTACCTTATTCTGATGAATTTGGAGGTTATGATTTGGATTTCTCTGGCCACTGCCTGGTAACTGTCCAAATCTCACTTACATAAACATTTTATGACCCATTCTTTACATTCATTCATGCATACATGTATACATGTGTGCATATATACATCATCTTCATATTTGATTTTTTTCCTTAATTTTGTAATTTGGATGATAACAAAGTGAAATATGAGATAAAGAGCTACAAATTACAAAGACACTTATTCATGCAATGCTGCATAAAAATAGTCAGTTAATGGAATATAGGAAGAATACAGTATTTAAAAAAATCAATAATTCTGGATTCGACATTTTGATTAAAGAGAAAGTCTTCAATTCTAGTCACATCTTGAAACATGCTACTTTTCATATTAAGAAGCAACTTTTATCTCAGCATTTTTCATTAATGGGTCTCAAGTTCTGAATTATTTCCAGACCCAACAGCTGTAAAACTGCTGCATTGCAATTTGGTGGAAGGTATTCTATCCAAACCTTCTCTAAATGAGGGAGTTTGCTATATACAGAACAATTCTGTTTTAGCAATAGGATTTTCTTCTATTTCCCACATTTTCTTGTCAAGTTGTTTTCTTTTATTTTTGGCATTATCTTTAATCTCTTTATATTTTTTAATCTTCGAATTATAAAGGAGTGTAATTTTTCAGTTTCCATCATGTTACAGCAAAGAAATGGTTAAGCATTGTTTTGACTTTTTTTGTCCTTTGTAGGGTTTTTTTCTGTTGACAGACTGCAATGAGGTGGCAATTAAAAAAAGAAACAACTCCGGATCTATTCAGCCTGCATTCAATGAATATATCTTCTTTGTTGTAAGAAGAAATAATCTTTCTTTCTTTTTTTTAATCGTTTTTCTTTTTTGGAATTGAAAACATCAGCTGCTTCTTGTAGCTAACTAAAGCTTTTCTGTAGCAATGACAAAACTGAACCAGCAATCTAACACTGGCCTGAAAATCTGAGTGACCCCCAAATTTTGCCTTATCTGAAGTTTTCTTTTGAATAAGCAGTGTCCTAATTGGAATGTTTTTATGTCCCTTTGGTTTATGAATCAGGCAAAGACTGCCTCATCAATATCTTTTAACATTGTAGTCTCTAAGTACTTTTGTTAAGAAACAAAATTTGTATTTTATGTCTGTATGTATGGATCGATGGATGGACATGTATAAAAACTTTGCATATTCATCTGAAATTCATTAAATTATAACCGTCATCTGTTTATTATACTAAATGAATACCCAGTG
The DNA here is from genome assembly GCF_001194135.2 of Octopus bimaculoides. Taxonomy (NCBI): domain Eukaryota; kingdom Metazoa; phylum Mollusca; class Cephalopoda; order Octopoda; family Octopodidae; genus Octopus; species Octopus bimaculoides. The sequence continues at coordinate 22,815,308 of NC_068994.1, forward strand.
TTAGAAGCAGGATGCTGTGGAAAAATTACATCTACAGTGAGTTGACTTGGGATTTCTTAATGACAACATAACTTTCATATAATGAAGATATTTTCGGCCTGATGCGTAGCTAGCAGAGCACCCCTCGTTGAGTAATTACATCAGAGTATCAGCTAGCTAGGAAACATATGTAGCCTGGATTTTACATGTTCCACTCCCCCAATTTGGTTTTATATATATATATATATATATATATATATATATATAATAAGGTGGGGCTAAGAATTGTGGAGACCCACCTCATCAGAAATTTTAAAACAATTCTCAGCTACTGAAATGAACTGAACTTACAGTTTAACATTTTTGAAATTGAGTTTGAAGATGGTGACTGTGAGTAATTAAACATCATAATTAATTTGGTGAATATCATAAAATTTCATGCTTTCTTGTGAGCAATATAAATAATTTACATAATGATTTTCTTGTTGCTACTTCAGTAAGTGAAGCGGTCAAATAAGATGGAAACATATTCCATACTTACCAAATTATTAAAATAACATTAGTTATTGAGTTAGTGTTGTCCTTTCCTTGCTGCATGAGAATTTCTAATGAGTTTTTTGTTATTCATAGCGGTACATATTTGACCTCTAACCTCTATTCATAGAAGTGCGTATTTGACTTCAAGTATGTATAACTCCACAAAACCTGAGAACTCATTTCTCCCCAATGGCAGGTAAACTGTCTTATTCTATTATAGAAGTGTAGTTGTTATCTATCATGAGCATCCATAAACTTCTAGGGAGGCTCACTGAATGTGGATAATTTTGATCATTCAATGATCCAGTTATTACTGGAGGTGGACACAACAAACTGTGGCATAGCAAGGGTTCTTATGATAGACTTGAGGAAATTTTTTCACTCCTTCACACATTTGCATTCAGAGCTCGCTATCCTTTCAGCCACTCTTACTACACCTCTGGAAGCAAAAGCAAAGTTGATAATGTCAGGAAAAAGTGGTGGAAGGAGTTCAATAAGTTGTTACTTCTCTTGTTCCCCACACCCTAAAGTCAGCTTTGGTTGATCAGATCTATTATCCTAGGTGGTCTACATATGACTTTTTCTTTTTCAGGCATGGTGTATCACGTTAGAGATGTTTTGGTGGAGCTGATTTGGCACCACCCCCTTGCTGTTGCTGATTCAGAGCTGAATCCATCTCATTATGAGTGTTTTGGAGCTGAGACATTTTGAAGCTAAGAAAACTTTGTTTTTATTCTGTGTGATAGGCACAGGTGTAGCTGTGTAGAGTGAAACTTGCTTTCCAACCACATGGTTCTGGGTTCAGTCCTTCTGCATGGCATTGCAAACGTCTTCTACTATAGCCTTGTGAGTGAATTTGGTTTGGTAGATGGAAACTGAAAGAAGTCTGTTCTGAGTTTGTATATATAATACATATATATATATGATAAATAAAAGATGAAAGATATGAGAATTTTTATTAATCACGACAATTATTTCGACACATCTAGCATTGATCCCTTATGGGCGGGATACTTAACCACTGGTTCAGGAGCATCCGACTACAAATGTGTCTCTTCAGGTGATAAATAGATATAACTCATTAAAATAACAGTTCCACAATGTATCTTCTCATTTCATGTAAAGAAAAGCAGCAAATTAAAAGATACTGCTTTATTTACATGGAAGATCAATAAAGATGTAAGCATACATACACATGTGGTTTGGTGGTCATATGTTCACATAGCGGGTTAAATAGCTACTTGGTGTTTATAAGAATGGTGAGGTTAAAGCTAAACTTAATTCATCCATACCTTAAAGTAAATTATGTTAACAGTTACTCAAAATTCATTCCCACTGCATTGTGTGAAAGTACATATATATGCATGTAGGCATCTTGAGTCTTTCAAAAATTCTATTAATGATCTTCTCATTGGTCCACTGAATAGATAGGGATTCCTCAGAGCAGAATCAGCATCTCTTGGAAATGATATTATATGGTTTTACATGCCTTACTATGGACCAAGTTATATTATGCTTCTATCTTCTTTCAGTCACCACTCAAAATTGGCCAAAGATGTTGAATGTCTCTTATTGATTCTCTTGAAGCTGGTGACATGGTTGTGATAATGATTCTTGAATGAATCAGTTGTTTGCTCAATGTAAGCATACGGCTCTCCCTTATATGTGAGTGCATATCTTTGTGCTCTGTGTTTGTCTCCCCATACACTTGAAATTGGTGTTGGTGTGTTTACATCCCTATAACTTAGTGGTTTGGCAAAATAGACCAAGAGAACTACCAGGCTTAACAAAATTAAGTACACGGATTGATTCATTCAACTAAAACCTCTTCAAAACAGTGCCCCAGCATGGCTGCAGTCTAATGACTGAAACAAGTAAAAGGTATAACAACTAACATCTAATTACAATCATTAAATCTAGTTTAGTGATTTACATCTATTTATGTATATGATGGTTGGAGGAGTGTGGATGAAAAGTAGAAAAGAAAACACTTCCCATCATGGATCACTGTGTTTTCAATAAAATAAGCTGCGCCAACATGAGCCACTGCAGAAGCTGTTAAAAGGGAACAGATGCAGGCAAAAGAATATATGAAGCTATCAACAATTTAAAAAACATGGATACTGTTGAGTACCTCAGGAGTATTGTTCATAATTACCAAATGAAGAATTGAATGAAATTATATTTTTAATAAACTAGTATAATTATTTTCTGTTATTAATAATAATTGTTTTAAAATTTGGCACAAGACCAGCAACTTTAAGGGAGGAGGCTTGTTCGATTACATCAGCTTCCCCAGTACTTGACTGGTACTCTATTTTTTCGTCTTTGAAAGGACGAAAGCCAAAGTTTACTTTGGCGAGAACAATATTTTGCCATGCAAGTTTAATGTAAAGGGAAATAACTCCATTTTCACTGTTTCATTCAAAATTGTTCTCTCTCTCTCTTTACATGCAACATTTTAATCTGCCTCTCTTTCCTCCACTTCTCATATCTATGTTTCCATGTATGTGCCTATGTCTGCTTTCAGTGCCAAATTAGCCAACACCAAAATAAACTTAGTACCCACACAACCGGATCATATGGCCAATGTCCAAACAGCTCCATTCAATCATCCCTTTCTGTAGTGTATCTAGGATTATATTGATACAACACAATATATACTTCTTTTGTTGTTATTTAGCCCTAGGACAATACTGATTAGGCACAAAGCATTCCAACTGTGACCATTCCATCTTTTTAGGAACATGCAAGACTACATTATCTAATGTGTTCTTTTCTAATTAAGATATCAGAGTGTAATCTGAGAGAGATTCAATTGCTATTTCGAACAGGTTGATCAATTCGGGTGAATATGTGGGGCTTAGAGTTCTTTTGTAGCCTCAGTTGATATTACAGGTTTCTCTTTCATATATATGCAAACTGAACTAAATATGAGTAAAAGCTTTGGTACAACATAATAGTAGGATATATGAATTGGAAGGTCCAAAGATAATAAAGGAGGTAAACTTGATCTATTGGATGTTCAATTTGTATTTTTTATGTTTAGATTATGTAGGAGAGACAGTGTTCTGAGAATAGCGTTTTCTGGAATTTTGATTAGGACCAAGGTGTCATACAGGTAGTGGCAGGTTTGGTGCTTTCTGCAGTAAAAAAACTGCACTCCTCACATGTCCAGGAGAGATTTCATTTTGAATATTGTTGTTTCTTTGTTTAGGTATGTTCTATCTACATCCTTTGATCATACGTAATGATATTATAATGATAAATGTAACAATAGATGCTATTTTGGTCTCTCTTGTGTTTAGATATGGAGAGATTGTGAGCAAAGTATGCTGTAGATACTTTTAGATTTCTCAATACTGTTAATTTTAATATTATTTTAAATCATTTGTATCTACTAATTTCTTAGATTAGTTACTCTTAATAAGAATCTGTTTCAAGGTACTTAATTTGTAAGAAAGAATAGCTCTGTTATTAGAAGCTAAAAATTGTTTTAACAACAAAAGTTTGACATCTCCAATCCATTCCCTTTAAAAATAATGTATAATATCTGATATTTATCTGAGCATAAAATTATATATCTGTTCTTGTTTTTGTTAATATCAAGAAAATCTACTGGTATCTTTAAATAAATTATGAAAACAAATACTTTTAAACATGCATAGAAGAGTTGTTTCCTCCATAACCTGTATAAAAACAAGAAAATGTTCTAAAACTAATAGTTTACTATGTTAACCTCAGTAAAATTGCACAAAACCATTTTTGCTAATTATTAAAAGCCCATGCATTGTTGATTCTATGATTGGATAACCTGAAAATAGATTTCATGATATTAAAATACAGGAAGCAAGACAAGCTCATATGCACAATTTAAATAATGATAAATAAATACATAATTTAAAAACAATGTTCAGTTTTTAATGATTAAAATCTACAGAAATATTTTATTTCCCTTTTAATATGAATAGTCTGAACCTTCACTCTGATTATCATTTAAATTTTTTAACAGCTAAATCAAGAACAATTTTCTTTTATAAGAATATTTTTATTTTCTGGGCAAAAAGTAATTTCTTTGTCATTTCCTATCAGACATTCATTATTCACATCTTGGCTAAATTCTGAAATAATGATAACAATAACAAAACAAAATGGATAATAACAATGTTGATGATGATGATGATGATGGTGATAATGTTGGTAGTGGTGATGGCAGTGATGATGATAATTAAAATGAAGCTAAAGTTGGTGATAATTATAACGATAAATGTAACAATAGATGTCCAATACAATAACATAAATGTCTTTTTTTCTTCCAGTAAAAGTTATTTAATGGGCTCAATGTTACTACAAAACGAAAAAGGAATGTAACTAATATGTATTTCTGGCTGGCAGCTTGATTTTGGAAACTAACTAATGAAAAACCAAGAAAGAGAAAAACTATTGCTTACAGGATTGTCTACAACTAATTGAGCAAGAAACTTGCATGGCGTTCACCAACTAATATACTCAAAATTAAGGTTGCAGATCAAAATACTATACTACTTTTAAGGTCTATACCTTAAAAAATTCCACTAGCCAGCTTACTTAAATTTCAGTGTATTGAATTGTAATTTTTTTCTGTTGTTATCATGAGATGTAATTTTTTCTGTCATTATCTTGAGAAAATAATTCTTTATCTTTTGCATTACATTTTTAAAAATCTTTTCTTTGAGATAATTTTTCGATTCTCAAATAATTTAATGATGTTCAACTGTATTACAAAGTGCAGGAGGGAGTATGTTTTCGTATGGAACATTGTCAACTTGAATGACTTGCATTGCAAGACATTGCAAAGGAAGGGGAATTTTTGAAGGTATTAACTGTCTTCGACCTGTTTCTAAGTAATGATATGTTTTCACACACCGACCTTTGGTTGTAAGAACTAAATCTTCTTGGGCCAGAAATACATCCAAGTATTCCCATCTTCCATGCACACGCACGCACACTAAAGTTTGGCTATCATCAATTTTCTCTAGCACTTGTTCACTGTTTAAAGGGGACACAACATCAAATAAAATGCATGGTAATGGAATTATGAGGAACACTTTGTCAGAAGAAGAACTTCCAGTATTGCTGGACTTAAGTTTTGTAATAAATTCCAACAGATTAAGCAAACGGATAAAAACTTCTTGGAAGCGACCCATGTTGAATGTCTCATCTTCTTTTCCACTCTCACGTCTTTGCAGCAGGTTGAGATTGCATATAACATCTCGGAACATTCCATTGAATATGCCAAGAGCTCTCTCTACAGGTACAATAATTTCACCATATTCACAGAATATGTTATAAAGTAGCTGGAAAATACCAGTGATGACATTACTGTCAAGTACATGGTGGGGTTTATGACAGATTTGAAGGAGATGAATATAGATAATCCATGATTGGGCAAAATCCATAGATCGACTGGTCAGTTCAGCAGCTTCTTTAAGAGCATAAAATGTCTTATCACAAGTGGGTCCAAGCACTTTCTCAATAGCAAGAAGTGCATGAAGGTCTAAAGAATAATCTTTAGGGACATAGGTCTCTAGCATTTCTTTGATCTTAATTTTGGTCGGTTCGTTAAAAAACTCTTTTGGGCACTCTTTAGGATATGGAAAAGTAATTAGTAAATATACCAATATTTCACATTCTCCATACAATGCTGCCAGTTGGAATGCATCATAACCATCAATATTAACTTCATAGGGATTCACCTCTTGCATAAGCAAAAATTTACACATTTCAAAGAATCCCTTACGTACACTGAGGTGCAACATCGTATCTCCATTTTGGTCTTTTGCATTTAAATCAGCACCATTCTCCATAAGAAGTCTCATCAAACCCATATTCCAAAGCGCAGCATGAAGAGGGGTATATCCCCACTCATCAGAAGCATTCATGTTAGCACCACTCAAAATAAGGCTTTCAACAATTTGTAGGTTAACATTTTGAGCAGCAAGTAAAATGATTGGACAATCCCCTTCACCCTTAGCATTAACATCAGCATCATGTTCTAATAGTATATCAACAGCTTCCACATTACGCCGTTCAACAGCTAGCCAAAGAGGGGTTACTGGTGTAGTACCATTTGTATCTCTCTGCTCAATGTCTGCATCACAGTGTTCTAGCAAATATCTCATCAAGTCGGTTTGAGCTGATATCGTAGCCAATGATAACATAGTGTGGCCCATATGTTTTTCTTTGACAATGAATTTGCGTTGGACATCAGAAAACTGATCAAGTTCATTTTTAACAACTTCAGTGTAATTCTGGTGTATTAATTCAAATATTCTGCAAGATATAGTTGATAGTTTGTTCCTACAAAGACCTTCAAGTGATGGATCTGCAATGAATAAAAATTTTCCAAGTTAATATTGGATTTGTGGTAAATTAAATGAAAAGTTTTACTTCACAATGAGGGTGAAATGAAGATTGCAAGAGTTTGTTGACTAATTGTTATGTCATCTTATATAACCAAAAGAAGATAAACATGTTAGGGTTACATTTTATTTTCTGCAAGAGTTATAAACAAAGCTGCGTGTAGCTTACGATGCCGCAACAATAATTAAAGTAAGAGAGCTGGATATGACTACCCATTGCATGGATCTAGGCTACTGTTTAGGTTATCTAATCCAAGATAATTTCATTACCATAACATATGACATACAACCATAGCTGTATGATAAAACACTTGCGTCCCAACCACATGATTCCAGGTTCAGTCCCACTGCATGGCACCTTGGGCAAGTGGCTTCTACTACGACCTCGAACTGACCAAATCCTTGTGAGTAGATTTAGTAGACGGAAACTGAAAGAAGCCCATCATATATATATATATATATAATAGAAAATTTAGACAAATACGTATAATTAAATTACTGTGTTTAAATGTTGAGTAGAGCACCAAGCACAGTTTAGGCTCCCTGTTGTCATCCGCAATTGTGGTACACATCCGTTGGATCTACTTCAGAAACTTCGTAGTGGTAGTTAGGGTAATAGTATTAATTGATAGTAGATGGATTTTGTATTAGACTTTTATTAGGTACAACATGTTTCGACCTATCTGTCTGGGTCTCTTCAGGTACATTGCTAAAGAAGTCTCACTAGAGATTTCTTGTGTCGGCTGACTTGTTATATGCCCATCCAGTTTGAGAATGAATAAGACTAAAAAATAGTGCAGAAACGCAAAAAATTCAAATATGAATGTGGAAAACATTCATTCCAGTTTAGATGAAATGATTGAAATGGATTGAAAAGGAGTAATTCACTTTGAATTGTTACCACCTAATGCAACAATCAATGCTCAAGTCTACTGTCAGCAATTAGAGTGTTTGAACCAAGCTTTGAAGAAAAAAAGACCCACTTTAGTGAATCGAAAAGGAGCGATGTTTTATTAGGACAATGCGCAACTCCACACTGCAAAGATCACATTACAGAAGAGCGAAGAGCTTGGTTGGAAAAAAATTCCTCATCCACCTTATTCTCCCGACCTTGCTCCTCCAGACTACCATTTGTTTTGTAGTTTACGGAATCATTTGGAGGACATAACTTTCACAAGTAAGGAGGAGGTCGAAACTGACATTTCAGAGTTCTTCGCTTTGAAACCAAAAGAGTTTTACATTGATGGGATTAAAAAGCTTGTAAATAGATGGAAGGAGGTCATAGATAATTAGGGAAAGTACATTGATGATTAAATTTCAATTAAATATAACATTTGATCACTTGTTTTCTTTATTCAAAATTC
>NC_068994.1:22824201-22824856 GCF_001194135.2 Octopus bimaculoides
GTAGGATTTTCGAGTGAGATCGTTGCCAGTGCCCCTGGACTGGTTTGTGCGGGTGGCACATAAAAGACACCATTTCGAGCGTGGCCGTTTTCGTGCGGGTGACACGTAAAAGCACCCACTACACTCTCTGAGTGGTTGGTGTTAGGAAGGGCATCCAGCTGTAGAAACTCTGCCAAATTAGATTGGAGCCTGGTGTTGCCATCCGGTTTCACCAGTCCTCAGTCAAATCGTCCAACCCATGCTAGCATGGAAAGCGGACGTTAAACGACGATGATGATGATGATGATGTATGGATACGTACGTTGACCCCTATACACACATACATGCAAAACTAGACATACATAAACACACTCGTATAGTTCACACACACATATATCTATATACATATAAAAATATTTGAATTTTTGGCATTTCTACAATATTTTTTATTTTTGTTTATTCTGGAACTGGATGGGCATATAACAACAGCCAAGCTGACACAAAAAATATCTAGTGATACTTCTTTATCAATGTACCCAGACTGATGGGTCGAAACATATGTTGTACCTAATTAAAGTCTAATATGAAATCCATCCCCTACTATCAATTAATATTATATGTATATGTATGTATGTATGCATGCATGCATGTGCGTGTGTGTGTGTGTATATATATA
>NC_068994.1:22824866-22834741 GCF_001194135.2 Octopus bimaculoides
ATATATATATATATATATATATATATATATATATATGTGTGTGTGTGTGTGTGTGTGATTTAGTAACCCATCACCATTTGACAACTGGTGTTGATGAGTTTACATCCTCGTAACTTAGCAGTTCAGTAAAAGAGACTGACAGAATAAGTACCAAACTTTAAAAAACAAATAAGTACTGGGGTTAATTCATTCGGGCGTAGTCCAATGACTGAAACAAGTAAAATATAAAAGATACAAAAGATACACTTACTTGCATATATAGAAATACTCTAACATGCTTAACCATACCAAAGAAACAACAAACTCTGCCAACTTTGTACTAATGAATCCTACTATATTCTCACATTGAAGAACCAAATTCTGAACTGAAACACTGAAGTAGTCTCTTCATGCAATTAAAAAAAAATCTAAAACATTTCAAACCAATAGTTTTTTCTAACGGCTAAACATGTAAATATCTCACTACCTTCTCTCCCTCCAACTTCACCATAATGTATTCTCATAATGACATAAAAACCACTTTTACAGCTTTATATTAAACAAGTACTGAAGAAATTATCTAAAATGACCCCAGTCGCCAACCAAAATTACAGACCTACTTGCATAAATATATATTTATATGCAAGCAAGTTGGAAGACAGTTTTCTGTCTTATTTTCCCTTTTTTTAAATTAAAAAATTTTTTTTACATTTCAAAAATTTCTAAAGTTTTGAATCAATTTTTAAAATTGAATATTACTTTTATTCCCATTTTTATATGTGAATGTATACACACATTTTATAATGCCCCCAATTTCACTTATATTCATAGGCTTAAAATAATATAAAATACACATGTTCAGCTGTAGAAACCATGCCAAATCAGACTGGAGTCTGGTACAGCTCCCCAGCTTACCAGCCCTGGTTAAACCATCCAACCCATGCCAGTATGGACAACAGATGCTAAATCATGATGATGATAGTCCACAAAATGTCTCCATATAACACAAAGGTTAAGATTCCTATATATTAATCAAATTGCTTATAGAATAATGACCCTCTAGAGAGAAATATACTGACCAACAACCTATACACCTACCTACACATCCTCTTGTGAACCTCAAAGTACAAGATAAGCAAATTTCTACACTAACAACACAATAACATGCTTGACTAATAACCTCCATCTTCCAAAACTGAACAGGAAATGCACTAAATAACATCAACAACATGTAAAGAAACTTACTAACATACTAAAACACACCAGCTACTTATATTCTTTAGTGAACCCTTAAAAATTCCATGACAAAAAAGCTGCTCACCCAATTATTAAATTTTTAAATGATGGACTAAAGTTTGAACTTTGACCTTTACACTGCCAAATCAAAGGATTAAATCCAATAAAATTAAAATTAGCCAAAACTAATAAATCTGCTGGATGTGCAATATCAGTGTATATGTGTAACAGGGCACTATTGTATTGAGAGAGAAGGTAGGCATAAGAGGAATTAGATGCAGTGTGCAAGAGAGAAGACTACTGGTTTGCCCAGGTGATGCATATGGATGTGAACAGTATAAAGACATGCTGATCTCTTAAAGTGGATGGAACTCATCAAAGGAGAGGACCCAGGAAGACATGGGACAAATCATTGAAGGCTGATCTCAAGATGCTGTGCCTTACAAAGGAGATGACAAAGAACTAAGATTCTGGTGCCTTGCTGTGTTCAAAAATACCTGTCCACCACAACAGAAGTGATATCCTGAAACCACCATCCTCCATACCCATCAACCTTCTTCCTCACTCACATGTCATTCCCTTTCATCCATCATTTCCTTTATCACCTGAGAGCAGAATAGGCACACACTACATCCCCTGGTTATCTCAATTACCTTTTCTTCTCAACTGTCCAGTTACCTTTCTTCCTTTGACGAAAAATAAGGGGATATAACTTCACCCGATGTAGAAGACAACTGGAGGTTTCTATGAGAGTCACTGACCAGATCTGTGGATGGTGCAAAGTCCCCTCTTGACCCAAAATAACGTGGTGGTGGAACAATGTTGTTGACAGGGCTATTAGAGAAAAGAAACAGGCTTGGAAGGACTGGAAGAACGGTGGTAGCAGGGAATTGTATCAGACTGCCAGAAGGGAAACTAGGAGACAGGTTTATTTAGCCAGAGGGGAAGCAAATAAGAAAAAATTTGCCAATGTTCTGCGCTGTGAGGACCAAAGACTTGAGGTATTTCATGTTGCAAGACAGTGTGTGAGAGAGAATCGTGATGTCGTAGGAGAGAAATGTGTCTGCATGGATGATGGTTCACTTGCACTAAACGAGGCTGCAAAGAGAGAGGTTTGGAGATGCCACTATGAAAGGTTGTTCAATAAAGAATAATGAATGGGAGAAAAAGAGTCTGCCGAATGTCGACCCAACAGAGGGACCAGCTATCTGAGTTGACAGTATCTTGGTAGATAAAGCAATTAAGAATATGAAGACAGGGAAAGCTCCCGGCCCATCAGGAATCATCGCAGAGATGCTCAAAATATCTGGCAGTGTCGGCTATAGCCTAGTCACCTGTATAGCTAACCAGGTGATAAATGAAGGAGTCATACCCAATAACTGGTGTAGCAGCACCATAGTCAACTGCTACAAAGATAAAGGTGAAACTTTAGATACAAATAATTACAGAGGTATGTATGGATCAGGTAATGAAAAAATGTAAATCATCCAATTATGACCATCATTTTATTATTAAGTTTAACATAAAAATATGCTCCCCTTTATTTTTCTTGCATCACTATGAGTAACTCACTGCATGAATCAAATAATTTTCTTCTAATATAACCACAACATTTACCTTTGATCACAATATCCTGGAGTGAATCATTACTGTTTGTTTTGGAGGAGGAGAATTCTTTTAAATTACCAGGACTTGTGTCTTCAATGTCTGAAAATAAGAAAATATAAAATATAACAACATTGTTTCTCATAGGTTGCCTCATATTGGCTTAGATTCATTGTCAGTATGGGTTGGCATAACTTGATTTTCAATACAGACAACAACTCTCCAAGTATTCTACACCATTTCATTTTTAGGAATAACATTTTATTGTTTGAATAAATCTCTTTCACCACCACATCACATTGGTATACATTTGCCTTGATATTCTGACTGTATAACTAATGGGTGGTGGTTAGTTTTTCACCTAACACTAATTATTTATTCACAGTTAATCTCTATCTTTTTAGTTTAATTTAATCTTTTTAATGCAAAGTATTTTTTTGTACAATAAATTCAGTTGGTTTCTATTTAACAACTAATTCTCTGTCATAGCAACCATGAAATAACAGCAGTATACAAATCTCCAAGGTATTGTCAATATTGCCACATAGCTTTTATTTTCCTTTTATAGGTTTTCATGAATAATTCTTCATTGGATGTTATAGCTTAAATAAATGACCAATTAGCCAATCACAGTTTCCAAACAGTGAAGAAGTGTATGACAGTTGCTGCACTTTTGAAACTGCATTCCAACAGCTGAGATGACTTAACTGTTTTCATAGTAAACTATGACAACAGTTTTGGACTATTTGAACGTAATGCAAGATGTATCCATTTTTAATATTGGTTTCAAATTTTGGTACAAGGCCAGCAATTTTTGATGACTGGGATAAGTCAATTACACTAACCCCAGTGCTCAAACAGTACCCTGAAAAGATATAAGGCAAAGTGGACCTCAGTGGAATGTGCACTCAGAACGTAACGATGGACAAAACACCAGTAAGCAATTTGTCCAGTGTGCTAATGTTTCTACCAGCTCATGACCTTCATCCATTTTTAATAGTGATAGAATATTAACCTCACTATGAAAAGTTTGAATGTAAATATGCAGATAAAACATTTGAAATATAAGATATACCTTTTCTCATTCATTCGTTCATACATACATATATACATACACACATACATACATACATACATACAAACATACATACATACATGATTATAAGGAAAAAAGTTTTCTCCAATGCATAGGTTTCATTCTGAAGTGTTCTAGATATTCAAACCTGAGGCGTTAGAATAATGTGGAAGTAAGAATCAAATTTAGGCAAATCAAATTCACACATACATTTATATTTATTCAACCCAAGGCCCAACATGAATGAATTTATCCAAAATGTATTCAATACATCAAACATATTAAAAGTATACAGATACATAAAAATGTATAGAGTGATCAATACATGAAAAATATACATAAAAATATATATAATACAGTAAAACCTTGCATTATGAGTGCACCGTAGTACGAGTAATTTGGTGTACAAGCTGAGGCTTGTGCAAATTTTTGTCTTGAAGTATGAGTGGAAATCCGCAGTACGAGCAAGTTTCATACAAGCGATCACTAGTCAGCACTGAGCTTGTATACATTCTCCCAACAAGTGCAGCTTCCGCTCGCTCAGTTCACACGTTTACCTCATGGCAGCATCTTTGTTGTGTTTTTCTAGTGTCTTTTTTTTAGTTTTGTGCATTTCTTTTTTGCTAGTATTTTATAATTATTAGTTTTGTTAGCCATGGGTCCTAAGAAGGTTAATGCAAAGGATAGTGCTGGGAAGAAGAAAATGCTGATAATGATAGAATAAAAGACGGAAATCATTGATAAACATGAGAGAGGAGTGTGTGTAGTGGACATAGCATGTCTATATGACGGAAGTACGTCAATGATCTGCACCATCCTGAAGAAAAAGGATGAGGTCAAGGCCATTACAACAGCAAAGGGTAACTCCAAGCTCTCCAAGCAATGCACATCTGTCTACGAAGAGATGGAAAAATTGCTTCTGTGGATCAACAAGAAGCAACTCACAGAGGATACGATTACAGAGACCATCATCTGTGAGAAAGTACGAGCGCTGTATCCTGAAGCAGAACCCTGGAACACTGACACAGGAGACATTATTTAAGGCCAGTCGTGGCTGGTTCAATAATTTCAAGAAGAGGACTGGTGTTCATAGTGTCGTCAGGTATGGAAAAGCAGTGAGTTCTGACACAAAGGCAGCTGAGGATTTCGTGTGTGAATTCTGTTAGCTCATCACAGCCGAGGGGTACATCGCACAACAGGTATTCAACTGTAATGAAACTGGCCATTTCTGGAAAAAGTACCCAGAAGAACCTACATAACTGCAGAGGAGAAGAAAATGCCAGGCCACAAGCCTATGAAAGATAGGCTAACTCCCACCCTTTGTGCCAATACAAGTGGAGAATTGAAGATTAAGCCACTCCTTGTCTACCATTCTGGAAACCCACGAGTGTTCAAGTCACACAAAATCCTGAAGGAGAAGCTGCAGGTCATGTGGAGGGTAAACATTAAAGCCTTGGCCACTAGGTAATTGTTCACCAAGTGGGTCAACCTTGTCTTTGGATCAGCAATGAAAAAGTACCTTCTGGAGAACAATCTTCCTCTCAAGGCCCTCCTCATCCTCGACAATGCTCCTAACTTTGGAGATGACATCCTGGATAAATTTGAATTTATAAAAGTTCTATACCTTTCACACATCACCACTATCTTGCAGTCCATTGACCAACAGGTGGTTTCTAATTTTAAGAAATTGTACACCAAACACCTGTTTCGTCAGTGCTTTGAAGTCACCAAAAATACAAATCTAACCCTTCGTCAGTTTTGGAAGGAGCACTACAACATTGTAAACTGCCTGAAAATCTTTGATATGGCTTGGCAGGGTGTAACAAGGAGAACACTGAATTCTGCAAGGAGGAAACTGTGGCCTGACTGCATATCAAAAAGAGACTTCGAGGGGTTTGAGTCTGAGACACCTGTAGCTGAGGAGATAGCATCTCTTGGCAAGTCCATGGGCCTCGGGGTTGACGATGGGGACATTAACGAACATATTGAGGAACACTCAGAGGAGCTGACAACAGATGAACTCTTACAGCTTCAGGAGCAAGAGCTTTTGGATGCAGGGGAAGAGATTGGTTCCTTGGAGGAGGACAGTGTAGCGGAAAAGACTATCTCTATGAGTGACATAAAGGCAGTGTTGGCAAAGTGGCAGTATGTTTCTGAATTTGTAGAAAAATAACATCCTGAAAAAGTAGCTGCAGTTCCTTCAGCTGCTTTATTTAATAATACTGCTCTGGTGCATTTTCACAACATTTTGAATGGCAGGAAAAAGCAGACTTCCCTTGATATGTTTCTAATGAAATGACCAGCAAGTGTGAAGGACATTCTCCTTCCAAACAATAATCCTCCTCCTCCTCCTCCTCTTCGCTCCATCGTCTTCCTCATGCACACATCATCTCATCTTTAAGGTAATTGAATTAATAAAGCCAGTTTACATATTTCTTTTGCACTCTCATGTTTCTATAATCGTCATTTTCCTTGTAACTGAACCTTTTGTTTTAAACTCCCATAAAATATGATTTTTGGGTGGTTTGGGGGAGGGATTGGAATGGATTAATTATACTTTAATTAATTTCACTAGGAAAAATTGATCTGTAAAACGAGTAAATCATAAAACAGGCATGGCCACAGAATGAATTAAACTTGTACTGTAAGGTATCACTGTATAGATATCTTTATACTAATAAAAGTGAAGTTCAATCTTGCTTGCTTGCAATGTTACATAGCCAAACTGGTGCATAATAGGAAAATACTATGAATTAAGTTGCTCCTGAAATGTTAATACGAATGGAATAAAACAAGTTTCGCATAAATCAGACCAGTAGTTATTGAGATATTCAGGGTTTGGGCTATAAATACCCAAAACAATGCATAATGGGAAAGTATTCTGAATATAATGTCATCCTGAAAAGGAAGAAACTCTAACCTTTCGATTAGACACAATGACTTGACAATGAAAAATATGATGTTTTTTACAGTAAATATTTCTATTTTCGCTCTTGCTAAACACAATATTTTAATCATTTCGAAATATTTCTAAGTGAATGTGAATTCAAAAATATTAGTTGTTTGTACAGTAAGTATTTATATTTTAGCTTTCTTTAAACAGACAATATTTTAATGTTTTTTTTTAATTATTTTCAAGTGAATACGATAGCAAAAATTTTTTTGGCATATTTAAAAAATATTTCAAAGTGAAAATAACTTTAAAAATACGGTAAATATTTTGTTAAAAGACCCATTTGTAACCTCAGTGTGAATTATTCTCCATAAGTTTTTTACGGGTGCATTCAATGTATTTCACTGCCAAAGATTTGGTTGCAATTTCTAGTACGCCCTGCTATCATATAATAGCTATTTGTGGTAAAGGACCCAAAATACCTTTTACATGGTAGCAAGGTGTGCAAAAAATAGCAGTCAAATCTTGCTTTTTCTGGGGAAAGGAGCCATTTACATGTGATTTCGATGTCACATTCATTGAAAGCATGTGAAATAACCTGGGGAACCATGAAGCAAAACTCCATTGCTGGGAAACTTTCCTGGTGATCCAACAGGTCACAGATAGTCTAGTATACATTAAAAATATTTTGAAAAAGTAAATATATGTATATAGGTCAACTTACAGATTATAAAACGAAGTCATAAAAAGAGTTATGAGTCTGTAGGATAAAAAGTTTGGGTGTTACTAATCCAGTTAATGATCCTACAGGCGTTTCTGGGGGTTTGGTTGTCTAGTCATAAAGAAGATATTTACGTCCATTTTTGGACACCACTTCTTTCATCAGGGAAAATAAGTTTCTAAAAAGGCTCACATATACTGTGTTTTTCTGATGGGAATTACCTACTGTTTTTATAGAGCTATATGCAAAAGACCAGGGAGTGGAAGTGTTTTTGAGTAGTTGGAGAAGGAGATATAATGTATGATAAGATAAGGCTACTGATAGCTCTATAGGTAGAGGGTAAGGAGGGGAGTATTGTTTCATTTTTCAGAAAAAATTTCAATTGGTGAGGCAGATGGTTTTCAACTCTATCCAGAATCATAATGCATAAATAATTAATGAATCTTTTAAGCATAGCATGCATTTGCCTATCTTTGTATTATAAGTGGGAGCTTTTTTATTATGGACCAAGCCAGTGTATATTATATGTTTTGTGATTTAAGTTCATGTATGTGTGTGGCTAATGATGTCAAAAATTTGTATTTTATCTTAGTGAAAGAATTTAAGTGAGCTCGATATTGCCATTTAAAATCTATGGTGCTACATATGTAGGTCTTTGCTTGGTGTTTACATGCTGTTTCTACACAATATTTATAAACTACATTTTTACGCAGACAGAAGCCCCCAAGTGGGCATGCATTTCA
The DNA here is from genome assembly GCF_001194135.2 of Octopus bimaculoides. Lineage (NCBI taxonomy): Eukaryota > Metazoa > Mollusca > Cephalopoda > Octopoda > Octopodidae > Octopus > Octopus bimaculoides. Next base: position 22,833,119 of record NC_068994.1, read on the forward strand.
CAAGCTTAACCAAACCTTGCAGTATATAAACATCCTAGAATAACCCTCGACAGCATAATTACAGGTATTTCAATAAGAATCTCTAATTTATCAGCTAATGAGGAAATATTTAATATACACACTCCTTACTATAATCAGGTTCTACCATTAAGCAGATTCTGAGAAAAATATTCTATATCAGTGATATTAAACTGAAAACCAAAATAGCGAATCTCTTCCCCAAAACTAATCCTGACCTTAAGTATGGCTTCCATTTCAACTCAACCAAACAGACCCATAAAATTACACCATAAGCCATCCAAAATTTATAGTAATTATAAATCTCCCCTTCATGACCAATCCAATGTAACGGTATATTCTAAGATTAAAAGATAAGAAATCCTATGGTACTCATCGCCTGTTTCTCTACAGGTTAAATCTTTGCATAACTTATTTTTTAAAATTCTGAAATCAAACTTTCTGCAGCATTATATGTACCACTCTATCTTTAAACAAATCATCAGTCAAATTGTCTTACTCCACCACACCAAATTTAGGAACTATAATAGCCTCTATTAACAGATGTGAAATTCAGCTTCAGACTAATACACACCCAGACCCTTGTATGGTACTCCATATTAATCCTTAAAATAGCAACAAAAAAATGGTAGAACAAAAAGAAAGCCTGTAATTTCTGTACACCTAATGCATGCCTGCTTGGGGGTATCTGTTTGCTTAAAAATGTAGTTTATAAATGTCATGTAGAAACACCATGTATCTGCCTTTTAGCAGTTGAAATATGTGACAGACATATTTCAACTAGCCTAAATTCATACACACACACACATATATATATATAGATACATATATATCTTAGAATCACATATGGTGCATGATCTTGTGAATGATATAAGTAATGATGCCTTGTTTCACATGCATGTCACCAAGATGGTGGCAGTGTGCAAGCGAATGGCCGGATGGATTCTGAGAACCTTCAGAACAAGGGACTAGGAAACTATGCTGGTCCTATGGAGGACATTTGTCCTCAGCTGTCTGGACTACTGCTCCCAACTATGGTCACCCTACCCTGTAGGATTAATAGCAGAACTTGAGGTGGTTCAGAAATACTACACGAAGACGATTGCATCAATGGAACAGCTGAGCTACTGGGAGAGACTGAAAGAGCTATGACTCTACTCCTTGGAGCGAAGACAGGAGTGGTATGCAGTGATATATGTATGGAAGATCCTAGAGGGGCTGGCACCAAACTTTGGAATTGCGAGTTATACCAGTCCTTGAAATTGACGTCACTGCACTGTTCCAAAATTCCCAGCTACCTCATCTAGGGTGAGGACTATGTACCGCAATAGCTTGAAATTCAAGGGCCCACAGCTATTTAACTCCTTGCCAAAACATCTGAGGGATCTCCATGGAGTGGGAGTAGATGTTTTCTTGAAACAAGTTGACCTCTTACTATCCAAGATCCCAGATGAACCAATATCAAGGCAGGAAACTCAAAAGACGGTAGTGATACGGAACACCCTCCTTCACCAGAAGCCAAACTCATAGAATTGGCCAATTAAAAGGTGATTACAATGATGGTGCCCCAGCATGGCTGTAGCCTCAAGGCCGAGACATATAAAA
>NC_068994.1:22835147-22836268 GCF_001194135.2 Octopus bimaculoides
ATATATATATATATATATATACACATACATACATAGTGCTCTGTTTATGTTCTGTTTTTCATTTTGTCCACGTTTTTTTGTGACGTCCTGTACCCAGATATGCATCTATATATACATGTATATGTAGGTATGTACATACATGTACGTATATATGCATATATTCACATATTATTTGTATTATTATATGATTGAACGCACGCGTCCTTTTTGCAAGTAAGTTTTAACTTTATTTCTGATACGACTATCTAACTTTGTATCTTTCTCCCCCTCTCGTTCTTCGCCTCTCCCCTTCACTACTATTTCTCTCTCTCTCTTCCTCCCTGTCTCTTGTTGCTCACCTATGTTCAACTTCCTCCCCTTTTTTTCTCTCTCTACCACTCTTTCTCCCTACCCCTCGCTGGTTACATGTGACTGGCTACTGCTTTCTTTCTTCTCTTGGTCACTGCCAAGCTAGCACGAACTTTCTTCTCTCTTCCCCTCAAGTTTGTCACATCACAGCTATGTGTCCATCAAATTCAAGAATGAGTAAAATCAGAGAAAAATTATTGAAACGCAAAAAATTAAAATATGAACGTGGAAAGTATATATTTTAGTTTAGAGAAATTGACGTAAAGGGCTTTCACTGTTGTAATTGTTAAGAGAAAGAAAAGGAAGTTGAAATTGAAAGGAAGATAATACTTAGATGAAAATTTTCTTTCTGTTTGTGCTTAGATGCATATATACATACACAGATTTGACTGCTGAGGACATGTTGACTGCTGAGGACATGTTGACTGCTGAGGACATGCGTAAGCTTGCAAGGAATGAAGCCAGTATGCTCCGATGGATGAGTAATGACAGTGTGCATACCCGACAGAGTGTAAGTATCTTGAGAGAAAAGTTGAACCTAAGAAGTATCAGTTGCGGAGTGCAAGAGAGACGATTGCGCTGGTATGGACATGTGGCGAGAATGAATGAGGATAGCTGTGTGAAAAAGTGCCACACCCTAGCGGTTGAGGGAACTCGTGGAAGAGGTAGGCCCAGGAAGACCTGGGATGAGGTGGTGAAGCACAACCTCCGAACATTAGGCCTCACCAAGGCAATGACTTGTGACCGAGACCTTTGGAAATATGCTGTGCGTG
>NC_068994.1:22836469-22840195 GCF_001194135.2 Octopus bimaculoides
GCTTGCGAAGACCTGTTGGGGCGAACGAAAGCGAAATTGTGATGGCATCTGTACCAGTGGAGCACTAAGAGCGTGATCATTGCCAGAGCAGCTGTCTGGCTTCCGTGCCGGTGGCACATAAATAGCACCATTTGAGCGTGATTGTTACCAACGTTGCCTTCCTGGCACTTGTGCCAGTGGCACGTGAAAAGACATCTGAGCAAGATCGTTGCCAGTACCTGTGCAGGTGGCATGTAAAATACACCATTTCGAGCGTGGCCATTGCCAGTACCTCCTGACTGGCCTTAGTGCCGGTGGCACGTAAAAGCACCCACTACACTCTCGGAGTGGTTGGCGTTAGGAAGGACATCCAGCTGTAGAAACTCTGCCAAATCAGATTGGAGCGTGGTGTAGCCATCTGGTTCACCAGTCCTCAGTCAAATTGTCCAACCCATGCTAGCATGGAAAGCGGATGTTAAACGATGATGATGATGATGATATACATACACACTCACACATGCGCATCCAAGTACATGGGCATATAAATACAACTAGATGCACGCGCATACACACACATATGGATGAATATATACATATATGTATAGGAAAACATGTATGCAGGTACACACATGTATATATACACAAATACACGTACATAGCATAGATAAATATGTGCATAGATTTGTATGTAAAGCAAGATACACACGTTCGTGCAAAGCTTGACACACACACACGGGTTAATACACTCGCATAAAGTAAATATATATACGTGTATGTATATATATATATATGTGTGTGTGTGTGTGTGTGTGTGTGAAAAGGTTGAATTATATTTCATTCCTTACTTTGGAGGGTTCCAAAAAGGCGATTTCTAACAAAGATTCTTCATATTTTGCTGGTAGCTTACTGGCATAAGTTTTTGCGAATATGAAAATATTACTTGCATATGGCGTGTTATGAGAATTTTATGGAATGGTATCCCAAAAAACTCAACAAATTTGTTAAAAATGGAGAAGAGAAGATGTTGAAATTTGAAAGAATTTTAATACATGCATACAATCATTTCAAACAGTGATATTAACATGTAAATTCATGGTAGAATAATTAAATTAATTTAGTTAAATTAAATAAATTACATATCATCATTTCTTTCCCATTTCTAACAAAACTGTCCGATGAACGGGAACGTGAAACTCCGAGTAACAGCTTTTTGTTATATTTCTGCTGCTTTTAAATAAAAATATATACACATATATATAGATACATATATATAGACATACACATATATATATATAGTGGACTTAAAAAATACTAGACCACCACCTGAAACCCCAGCATGCAAGAAACAACAGGTAAACAACATTATTTTGGAAGAGACTTCCCTGTTTTCCAAAAAGCTAAAAGTAGGAGTGTGTAGCTTTTGAAAGTGGTGAGGTGATGGGTAAAATTCGTACTGTTTTTTCTCTATGTATTACTAAGAATAAAAATTTGAAAAACGTAAAAAGTGAATTTGGTGTGGAGTGGGAGAAAATTAAAATACTGAGAATGTATTTTGTGGGTGAAATCCTAATCTTCTGTATCGCAAACATAGGAATCAGAAGAAATTTAGGGAAAAAATTAGGGGGTGGGGTGACAGAAATGTCACGGAGGACATGCTAGAAAGAAGAGATAAAGGACAGGATTTCTGGGAAAACTTTTTTTCAAGTGTACATCGAAGATCAGGGTTTTAAATATGCTCATCATAAACACAAATTACACAATAGAAAAAGATCATTTGAATTGGATTTGAGCTGTAAATTTGCGCGTGCACATTGCAAGAAATAACATAATTTGTACAGAAGTTTTACCTAGAGTGTGTGTATGTGTGTCAAAGGAAATTATTTTATGGCATTTTTTTGTTTGAAGAAGCAATGTTGTCAACTTGACATATATGGGATCATATGATTGTTTGTTAATTTCTGTAAAACTGTTTTAATTTCTGTATGCTTTGAAGAGAGCAGAAATTGAAAGAGAGGATAAAGTGAAAAGGCGACATTTGCTTTGAAGTGAGGAGAAAGTGTAAGATGTACGTGTATATGAAATGGACATGTATGAGAGAGTGAGTGAAGGTGTGTGTTGTGATGTATGAATGTTTTTGCATGTATGTATAAGTGGCACTCACTCGCTCTCTCTCTCTCACACACACACACACATTATCTTTCATACACACATGCATAGCAGAGGTAAAGAATATGCACACCACCTGTTTTCAGTGTATCCGTAGCCCTAAACACTGACAGTGCGTATTCTTTACCTTTGCCCATAAATACGTATGCATACATCTTTTCTGTGCATGAGAGAGAGAGAGAGAGAGAGAGAGAGAGAGAGAGAGAGAGTGTGTGTTTGTGATTGTATTTCCTCATAACATATAGAAAAATGGATGTCTTTTAATGCAATTTTTTAGGTTGTGGTCTATCTTAATACAATATTTATGTGTACATTTTCATAACTGTTTGTCTGAGTAGAATTCTACGCATGTGTGAAACGTCGGTTGAAAGTGAAACATTAGAAGCAAATTGAAATATTGTCTGAATATGACCTGAAAATTGTGCAACTCAACCTAATTGCTGAGGTTATTTTAGTTGTAAAAAAGCATTGTTGAGTCAAAAACATAGTTTATTTGGTAGATAGATAATAAGCAGCTTTCTTTATTATAATATACATATGTGACTAATTCGGAGAAACATTAATTTCATTATTTACACATGGTCACTCTCGTAATGCAATACTTTGCAATTTTGGTTCAAATTAAGTGTGAAACTATTTTCATTTTCTAATGAAACCTGGTTGTTGTAGAGAAGTGTATTTGAAATAACTATAGCTGGTTGCTGAGATAATGTAGAAAATAAGTAAATGAAAATAAAGTTTATTTGACATGTGTAATTGATTTGATTATTCTGATCTTAACATCGTTTAGTAAAAATAGAAGTCATTTGACGACACCTTTTTGTTTGTAATTGGCTATCCTGTTGCAGGTTCAATCTGTGGAATATTGAAATGATACCCATCTTGTCCATTCCACAGAATAAGAGTATACCAGAGAGCATGATAAGAAGGATAAGGTTATCTTGAACGTTTAAGGTTATCTTGAACATGAATGAGAATATCATGATTTTCATGGGGATTACCAACCATATGGCTGGCTACTTCATTAGGTGTGGGCTCATTAAAACAGTGTAAAATGTTCTTTACTATAGTTTACTACAGACGTAAGGAATACAGAAACACACTCACAGAATTGATAATACTGAAAACAGCAAAATGTACACACACAAAGTTCAAGTGAAACAAAATGTAGTCAATATGGGTGCAAAACATACTTTCTGTAGTATAGTTATGCTATAAAAAAATGGAAAGTCACCAATTTAGCAAAAGTTAGTATGCATCACCAATGTAAGAAGATACAGAAAGTCAACATTTATTTGGAACATGTATTAAATGTTATAAAATTCACAACTAAATGAATGTCATGGTGATGAAAGTGGAAGTACAAGAAAATTCAGAAGGCATAATTCAAATTTTCATACAAAAATAATTTATTTTACAATTTTGAAACAAATGCTGAACCAAGTGTATAGAAAGGAAGATGCTGTTGTTGTGAATGCTAATTTAAAATATTTGCTGAAGGATTTATGTAGCAAGATATAAATTGATTTGACATTACTACATATTTTTTAACTGAGTAACGTTATAGGCTGTAGAATAAAT
>NC_068994.1:22840205-22847739 GCF_001194135.2 Octopus bimaculoides
ATATAAATTGATTTGACATTACTACATATTTTTTAACTGAGTAACGTTATAGGCTGTAGAATAAATACTGACTAACACAGTAAAAAGGTTGTGCAACGTTGAGACTTACAGTGATGAAGAAGCCTGGGAAGACTGTTAAAAATTATCTTGAAACTGGTTAGAAGGAGTGGAATAACATTTCTGTAATTATATTGAAAGAGCCACTGAGGCTTTCTACTTCACCATGGTTCCGAATTTGTTATAATAACCAGAATAACATTTCTTTACAGATATATCTGCAAGTATTGTGAATGGTGTTAAATCAGCCAAATCTTCATGTTGGCAGTACTTCAAAGTGAATGCTGTTGTTCATTTAAATTCCAGGCCACAACTAAATTTTTGATATTGGCACATTTCACTATTGGGCAGGAGAAAGTTACATACATAAATTAAGACACACACACATACATTAATGCACACCTGATGCCTATTTCTGTCCCTGTGTATATCAGTCGTCTCAAAAATATATGTATACTGACAGACACATAGACACATACACCGTCACACACATATACTTGTCAGTCATCGGCCTAACAAAGGTAACAAATGTGTGAACACACTCATATAGAAAATTTGATGTCATTGTTGTTGTGGTGGTGATATAAAATGTCGTTTATGATAGGTGACTAAGAGAAAAATGACAATATTAAACATGTGAATGAAAATATAGTTTAGATGGTAGCCAAAGGCCTACTGAATCTTTTGATACCCCATACGTCAAAATTAGCAACTCAGTTTTGGAATGCATAAGAAACATACACACACACATACATAAACTCTCATTTATATATATGTAAGATATACATACATATCTGATGATGGACTCAATTTACAATCATTATTTTGGACCACCAAGCACCCAGAAACAGCTGTTGGACTTGTAAAACTCTCATTCAACCCCTTTAGTTCCTGATATCATTTCTTTTCTGTGTAAGCCGAACCTTTTCACATGTAAACATATGTACATTTTTTGTATTAAATGTATTTAATATTTTTTGTATACTTACTTGCCTAACTTGCTTGTCCTTATAGTTACTCCTATATTATATATATATATATATCATCATCATCATCATCATCATCGTTTAACGTCCGCTTTCCATGCTAGCATGGGTTGGACGATTTGACTGAGGACTGGTGAAACCGGATGGCAACACCAGGCTCCAGTCTGATTTGGCAGAGTTTCTACAGCTGGATGCCCTTCCTAACGCCAACCACTCATATACAGTGTGCAGTGAATATAGTCGCCTAAATTACGCAAAAATAAAAATAACACTGATGTCTCATTTTAACAGATATATTTACCAAAATTACATAAAAATATCTTGAAATACTAATGACTAAATTTATTCAATAAAATCACCATTGGCTTCACCCACAGCCTCCAGACAACTCCAGAATCTCTTGCAACTCATCCGGATGGTCTCCTTGTCTAAGTTGGTGAATGCTGCCATAATCCTTGCCTTTGGTTCATCTTTGGTATAACAAGGAATTTTGTTGGTCTTTTGCTTAACTGCGCTCCACACATAATAATCAGGGGGGTTGCAGTCTGAGGAGTTAGGTGGCCAGATGATAAGGGTGATGTGGCTGTAGAAATTGTCTGACAGCCATGACTGGGTTCTCCTGCTTGTGTGGCAAGGTGCAGAGTCCTGTTGCTAGACATAGGGTCTTCCAGCAGCCACCCTCTTGACCCAGGGCAGTACTATCTCCTCCAGGCACTTGATGTAAGCCTCTGTGTTGAGATGAAAGGAGGTATAATGTTACCATCACTAGTGATCACTCCAAACACAATGATGTTGACTGGATGTTTGAGTTTTATCACTGTCCTCAGATTGACACCTAAACACTCTGAAATATTCATATTGGAGCTTCTGGTACAAATGCCAAGCAGTACAAATTTCTGGCAGAGTGAATTGTGTCATGGTGCTGTTTTTCTCACAGACGGTGCCTAACTGACCCTACTATACTGTGAAATTGACAAAATCAAAACAATGTGCATGTGCAAAATTAATAATATAAAAAATGTCAACAATTTACCCATCACATGGAGTTGGGACTGCCTTATATACAAATAAATACGATAAATGCACATGCAGAGAAAAATCAAAATGTCCTTTAATGAATCTCTGTATGAGTACAATCTTGTATATAAATGTACCGTGCACACAAGGGGAGAGCCCTACGTTTACATTGGGCAGATGACTGATTCATTTAAGAATCATTATCATAACCATGTTGCCAGCTTTAAAACAATCAATAAGAGACATTCAACATCTTTGGCAGATTTTGTATGGTGACTAAAGGAGGATAAAACGAAGTACAGCATTAATTGGTCCATAGTAAGGTATGCAAAACCATACAATATAATTTCCAGGAGATGCCGTCTCTGCTCCAAGAAATCCCTGTCTATTCAGTGGATTAACGAGAAGATAATTAATAGAATTTCTGAATGAATATCGAGATGCCTACATGCATATAAATGAACTTTCGCACAATGCAGTGAGAATTTTGAGTACCATTAACTTAATTTAATTTACTTTAAGGTATGGATGACTTAAGATTACTTTTAACCTCCCCATTCTTATAAACACCAAGTAGATAACTAACTCGCTTTGTGATTATGAGTGCACCAAACCTCACGTGTGCGTATGCTCACATTTCTGCGGATGCTTGTATGAGTGAGTGTGCTTGCCTGAGGGCGTTTATACATCCATATCTGTTAATGGATATTTTTAATACTTTTCTCACCGTTCATTTCTCTTTTTGCCTTCTGTGATTTTATTTTTGATCTTCTATATAAATGAAGATATTTTCTCTGTCTGGCTGCTTTTCTCTCTACAAAATGGAAAGTTACATTGCGGAACAGTCATTTTAACGAGTTGTATTTATTTATCACCCGATAAGATATATCTGCACCACTAGATGCTTCTGAACCAGTTCTTGAATGTCCCACGCAAGAGAAATTGATGCTAGATGTGTCGAAACAATTGTCATGATTAACAATAAATTTACATTATTTACATTCGACGGATATTTGTCCTCATCTTGTTTGTTGTTAACACAACGTTTTGGCTGATATACCCTCCAGCCTTCTTCAGGTGTCTTGGGGAAATTTCAAACCTGGGTTCTCATACCTAAGGTATTTTTCGATGTTATTATTATTATTATTATTATCATCATCATTATTCAGGTCATTACTTGGAATCAAACTTGGAATCTTGGGGTTAGTAGCCCACGCTCTTAACCATTACGCCATATAATAATAATAATAACATCGAAAAATACCTTAGGAATGAGAACCCAGGATCGAAATTTCCCCAAGACACCTGAAGAAGGCTGGAGGGTATATCAGCCGAAACATGTTAACAACAAACAAGATGAGGACAAATATCCGTCAAATGTAAATAATGTACATAATTCCTCATCTCTGAAATATAGAACTGTAACAATAAATTCTCGTATATTCCATCTTATTTGCTATATATATATATATATATATATATATATATACACACACACACATACACATGAACTCGCTGGCCTTGTGCTAAAATTTGAAACCTTTATTATTATCATAAATTTTAAGGCAGTAAACTAGCAGAGTCATTAGTGCATTGGACAAAATGCTTAGTAGCATTTCTTGCGAATCATTACATTCTGAGTTCAAGATCTACCAATGCTGACATTTCATCCTTTCAGGGTTGAGAAAAGCAGTAACAGTTGAGCATTGAAGTCACTGTAAGCAACTGAGCCCTTCCCCATAAAACTAACCATTATGTTTATTGATTCTACTAAACTAAAACACTTGAGTTGTCTTCCTGCTAGAGACGTAAACAAGAACGCTCTTATGCACCAAAAGTCAATATGAGAGTTTCTTTCATGGTAATTATTGCTATATGCTGTGTTCTAACACAACATCCACTTTTAAGTGGGGATAAATATTACCTTTTGGTATTAATACTGCTTTTGTCACTAATACTTTCCTGAAAATTCCCCAAAATAAGAAAATTATGAACAGTTATATGGGATGCTTAAACCCAAATTCTGCCAAAACAGATTTGTGTTGAAGTTGAATATATTATAAAAGTGTTTTTTAAGTTTTACTAAATCAAAAACTTTTCATAAAAATATGGAAAATAAGTTTATTATGCTGAATTATGAATTAAGTTGCTTCATGTCAATATTTTTCTCTTGATTTTCTTTTATCTTTACCTTTATGTTTTCTTTTTTATGTGTTTCAATATTGGAGCACCGCCTTGAAAGGTTTAATTGAACAAATTGATACCAGTACTTTTTAAAAACCTGGTACTTGGTCGTCAAGTGGTGCACACACACACACACACACATGATGTACTTCTTTCAGTTTCTGTCTACTAAATCCATTCACAAGGCTTGGTCAGCTCAGGTCTATACTAAAAGACGCTTGTCAAAGGTGTCATGCAGTGGGACTGAACCTGAAAGCACATGGTCAGGAAGCAAGATTCTTACCACAGTCATGCCTAAGCATAATTAATGTCCTGTAGAATTTATTGCCTCACATGACATGAAGAAAACAGATTGAAAAAATGAACAAAACATTTTTTTAATTGCATATATCTAAACAGAAGGTTACTGATGTTCACTTTAGTTCTTAAAAGTAAAACTTGTAGATTCCTGATACAATAACATTCAGTCTTTGAAATTTGAGTTGTAACTTATTTGGTGCCACTTTATGTGTAATCTACCTGGCCATTCACAATTTAGTGTGCAGTATAACCTTAAACCTAACTCTAATCCCTAATCCAGGTCTAATCCTAATCCAGATCAGGTCACTTCACAGCATAAATTGTGGATACTGCTGTAGACTGCATGCTAAATAAGCACTATTTATCCATTATAATACAAATTAAGTGAAATAGGCTAAATTGCGGTCTATCAGAATGATGTGGTAATCCAGTGGAAAGTTTCATAGAAAAAAAAAGAAAGAAAGATTGATACATTAAAATACATAGTCTATGGTGTTTAGTTCTATACTGTAAGGAAGAAACAGAGAGTGAGTTTAACACTTCAGACAGTGGTACTTAGATAGGAAAGGAGAAGAAAAAGATTTTTTGAAAGAGAAAGGAATTGTTGTCAGGAAAGAGAGTGGGGTAGGAGAAAAGAGCTATAGGTGAACCAAGATAATAGGGTGGTATAGTTTGAACATGTGTTGGCATGTGAGTAATGGATGGGATTGGGTGAGGAATATGCAAGAGTTGTGGGTGTGTGATGGGGTGATTTTTGGTGTATGTGTTGTGTGATTGGTGATACTTTGTAGATGAAAGTGTGTTTGTATGTATGTTGCTAGAGGAAAGAGAGTTTGCTTAAGCTATGTAGGTGTGCCATAATGACATGGAAGATTAGACATTGTTTGCAATGTAACTGGAATACAGGAAAATTTTGGTGTAAGGCAAGAACAGAGAAGTGTGATTAGGAAGGCTGAATTGATAAGCCACAGGTGATCCAGTGTTGCTGTGTCAGATTCTCAAATGTCATTCTCAAGTCTTTAACCAGTCTCTTTGTTCCTTCCTTCTTTCCTGTCTTTTTTGGAGCTTCAAATTCTGATAGACACACAGTCATAAGGCAATATCATTGTATATGACATGTCTTAAGCATTTAAACCTTGCAAAACCCATCCCTCTTCAGGTCTGATCTACAAAAATGAAATAGAACATAAACACTTACACGTACACACACACATACATGTATTTCATGTAACATTAAGAAGCGGTACACAGTACCAGAGTTTTTGACAAGTCAAATATGGAAAACTACACCATATCATTGTTAGAGTATATGCATAAGTGGAGTCTGGACCGGCTAGTTTGCACTGGCATCAAGTCATAAAAGTTGTAATAAGGAAAGGAAGTGCGTAATAATGAAGCCAAACCAAATAGTGATATTTTGAAATCACTTAACACATATGTTTCAGGTCTATGTAATATATGATAGGAAGTGCATCTATTACATAAGATTTACCTCAGTTAAACCATTTCAAAATATGAATCAATTGATGAAAATATTCCAATATACATGGTTAGAGCAATAAGTCAGCTACGAAGCTAGGAGAATTAATATGTATAGAGGAGAAAGAAAGGAGATAGAAAGAGAGAGGGGAGAGAGACGACAAATGGAGAGATGTATAAAGTGAGGTAGTGGGGAAGATATATGAGTGAATAATGTTGAAAAGAAATGGGATGGTTGTATCTGTGTTTGCATACGAAATCTGAGAAAGAGGACAAAGAGTAGAGAACTGAAAATGTCATGAATTTGGCAGAGAGGGTGAGTAGGAAATGAACCAGGTGTCAAGGTTTGACTAAGAGTTTTAGTGGTGAATAAAATTGGTAGCATTTGGCCTTGAATGTATTAGTGGTGTCAAGGCACCTTGAACTAAATGATAATAATAATCTTTCTACTATAGGCACAAGGCCTGAAATTGTGAGGAAGGGGGATAGTTGATTACATTGACCCCAATGTGTAACTGGTACTTAATTTATTGACCCCGAAAGGATGAAAGGCAAAGTCAACCTTGGCGGAATTTGAACTCTGAACATAGTGACAGGCGAAATATCGCTAAGCATTTCGTCCAGCGTGCTAACGATTCTGCCAGCTTGCCACGATACCAGTAGTATACACATAGATATTCACACCCATATATTTATCTCTGTGTCTGTCTGTATATGTATATATGCATAGTTATTAGAGACAGAAGCAGTATTAATGCCAAAAGGTAATATTTATCCCCACTTAAAAGTGGATGTTGTGTTAGAACACAGCATACTGTGATTGTTACGAGAGATACTCTCATATTGGCTTTTGGTGCATATAAGTGCTGTTATTTATATCTTCCAGCATCTGAGTGTCTACCAATGACAAGACCAGGGAAGGTCAAAATCACATGATCTGGTAGTCTTGGTGGTGACAATGGTTAGGAGTTGTCTCCCACTAGAGATGTAAAGAGAGCTTATATGCACAAAAGCCAATACGAGAGTTTTTCTCATGGTAATTATTGCAATATGCTGTGTTCTAACACAACATCCACTTTTAAGTGGGGATAAATGGGATATTACATTTAGGTGGGCGTAAATATATACACACATACATATGCATATTAGCCTACCTGCCTGGCCAGCAGGGTGGCATCATTTGAAAACTACAGCAATGTGAGAATGTGCATTGTAATCAGTGCTGTGTAACAACATCTGATAGTCTGGTTGATACAGTAATATGTATGCAGACATATATAAGTATATAGACATGCTGATATACACATATGTATATGTGTATGCATGTGTGTATATATACGTATATATATATATATATATATATACAGTAATGCCTTGATATAGGAGTTAACTTGTTCCCGGAGAATGCTCATAAAGCAAAAACTTGTAAACAGAAAATATAACTTGTAAAAATTCATAAACCTGGGGTCTCATAAAGTAAGGTATTACTGTATATATATATATATATATAT
>NC_068994.1:22847825-22863501 GCF_001194135.2 Octopus bimaculoides
TATAATACTCCATTCAGAACTCACACGGCCTCAAATACTTCAGGAAAATTCTTTTAGGCTTTAGATCAAAATTTTCTCTGTTCTAGCAGATGCAATAAGTGATTTTATAGACATGTAGCATACTTCTCTCTCTCTCTGTTATATATACATGAATATGGACGTAGTATATAACAGCTAGCCTTTGGCCGCACCTTTGGTCCCTGTTGTGTCCACTACACTGATTGGTTGGTATTGGTGCAGTCTGTTTCTTGTTCTATTGCACGCCAAGATGCAACCCAACCAATTGCAGCCTTCAGATAAGGTCGCGTGAGACAGTCTTTTCTAAACCCCAGTTTGAGCCGACAGCATGTTATAAAAGCCAGCATCTCACCATCACAGTTTGTCAGTCTCTTGGCTCCAGACCTTTTGAGGTCTAGCCACTGACCAGAGCACACAGCCAGTTCCAGCGACGACACAACAGCAGCCACATGGAGACTCATCAACACTTTGTCCAGCAGCATTCAGGACCTCCATCTACTTAACGTCATCAACAACTTCTTGCTACGTACACAGCAATCAGCAAGACTCGCACAGGTTCTATCTCAACACTGTTTGTGAATTACTTCACCATGGTTAACAGCAAATACAACCTGTGATAACCTCCTGTAACAAGAGACTGGCAGCAGCATTGAACCCACGACATGTGCCTCTCCCTGGCTCTGCATTGCCACCACAACTTCTTGAAACAGCACTTCAACTACTGTGTACCTTGACTACGAACTGGTATTTATCATACTTGTGTTTAAACATTCTTCTAACATTATATTATAAACTCTTTCTATACTCTGAACTTATTGCACACGCATACATCCATGTTTGTATACACATACACTTTATTTACATGACGGCCTGTCTATTATTATGTTTATATGTCACACTCACACAGACACACAAGTTAACATATAAATAAAATCTCTTAAACCTTCTACCGGTTGTGTCTCTCGTTTCCTTCTGGCACCTATACTCATTTAACCTTTTTCCTTCCATGAACTATGTATGGAATTGTGAAGCACCCAGCAAGTGCTAATCCACATTTTCCTACAATTGGTGACCCCGATGTGATCACGCGGTCATACCCGACGTGATTCCAACATGCAACCCAACGTTCACACGGACATTTACAAAATGGTGACCCAGTGCCAGTTTCATGACCAACCGCTCTTTCTCCTTTTCGCTACAGTTATTTCATCCTTTATCGTCTATTTTGCCTTGCACAAAATGACTGGTGGGGGGCTCTGTAGCGTACTTCTCTCTCTCTCTATTATATATATATGAATATGGACGTAGTAGATAACAGCTAGCCTTCGGCTGCACCTTTGGCCCCTGTTGTGTCCACCACTCTGATTGGTTGGTATTGGTGCAGTTTATCTCTTGTTTTATTGCATGCCAAGATGCAACCCAACCAATCGCAGCCTTCAGATAAGGTTGCGTGAGACAGTCTTTTCTAAACCCCAGTTTGATCCGACAGTCTCTTCGCTCCAGACCTTCTGAGGTCTAGCCACCGACCACAGAGCACACAGCCAGTTCCAGCGATGATACAGACATAATGTGGGATTCCTATATTTCATTACACCTAACTTAGCAGATATTATAGCGTCAACATTAGAAAACTGTATGAAGAATGAAGAAACATATAGGTATTTATCCTGAACGTATTGAAAACTTTAGGTCTACCATCAATGAATCACATCTTTTAAGTCAGGCTAACAAGAGTGACTATATCTAAACATCTCATATAGACAAAAATAGTGCTACTCATACCATAAATAGGACATTGCATAACTATAGAACTAATGGTGTATGTAATTTCCAGAAATCTAGTAAACATCGTCTAGATAAACAATGTCTAAAGAAGGTGTCAACATTTTAGTGATATCCATTTGGCAGCTGATGATGGGAATACACATTGGTTATGTTTGATTGTAAACTTTTTATATCTTAGTCCCATTATTCTAAGTTGTCCTTCATTCCTGTAAAGTGAAAAGTGTTTGTGGATTCATAGTTTGTGAGGATCACTTATATTGGTTAAGGTTGGATTTGTTTATAGGTAATCTTATTGGGCTTAGATATTGGTGTCTAGTTTTGAGAGGTTCTGTGGCATAATGTATATAGGTTTCATCAAAACATCTGAGAGTATCTATGACCGCATAGGTTCTTCTGCTACAAAATCTAAGGTCAGAATGCATAATCACATTACCACTTTTAAATACAAAAGAGAAGAAAATAGTATTTCATTAGCTAGGTTTATCTGGGCTTTCAAAGAGAAGAATGAAGAATACCTTATTTCACAGTCCAATTGTAATCATAACCTAATCAACAAATGTAATGAATTATTGATTTGTTGTTCTCGTTTATTTAGTAAACCATTCTTAAAATTTCTGTGCCAAGATCTCACTTAACTCATGAGGGTGTAAAGAAATAAACTCTATACCTATGGTATGTTATTAATGGTTCTTCCTCTTCCTTCTTAATTTATACATTATATCATATTTATTGGAATCCTTTCATAACTGACTTGAATATAAACAAATAAATCCAATGTTTTCTTCTTCCTTCTTAATATGCTAACCATATAATATTAGTTGCAAAATTTTACTAAATGATCTTGAATTTTTTAATTAATTTCCCTAAGTTGAGAACCAAATATAATTTCGTTTAATGTTTCATATATCTGAATATTTTTTATTTAACAAAATTCAATTTAATGCTTGTTAACTTGATTTTTCTAAATTGAATTGATATGGCAAATTGTTAGATAGTATCTTCTTTAAAAGTTACTTAAAACTTAACTGATCTGCCACACTACTTATCCATTCTGCTATGGACTGCCACTAAATAAAGACATTAAATAACAAACATTACTAGAGCTCCTTCTCAGAAACTTCTATGCACAATATTTGATAATATTTTGACCATTCTGTTTATGAACTTTGCATGTAGATAACAAAGAAGAGAATGTAATATGATATTTACATTGTTGACTTCCTATACCTCCACAACTGTGTTAGAAACAGTCTTTGAAAAATCTAACAGCAACTTTTGAGCTCCATTGAGAAAAATGTGTAGGATGACTGTTCCATTATTTAATTGATTATTCAATTCTCTGATTATATGTAGAAACCATTGTATGATGAAAGTATGGTTATGCAGGATTTTCAAAACATACATCAGCAAATAAAGTCATATAAGAATATAATCCTTAATTCTTTATCTAATTATTGTTACACACTGTGATTAATATACCAACTCAACTATTGGTGAACAATTTTGAATTTACAGTTTGTATCTGTCACAAGATATATTTAAACCATACAGATTACAACCTTCAATGAGCATTCATTAGCTAGGTTCACTGCATGAAGTGTTTTCCTGGATTTCTTTAATCCCTAACACACACACTCACATACACATTTACATATATGTGCCTTTGCACTTGTGTGTGCACTTTAAGTCTGTTATAGAAACATTCAGGTTTCTTAACCTAAAAATGAGTATAGACACTTAACATTGAGTAGGCAATATTCTGGTTGTTACCACACTAGATCTTATTATTAATCAGTATCAATTCTGTGAGAAACGCGCATACTTTAACATAGCATCCTGCTACCTTCAAGAGCCTCATGGAAGCAGTGTACTGAAACATCTTCAACCTGTCACCTAGTAAACAGATCTTCAATTGGGTGGCTTCTGCTACAATGATGCCTTTAAGACCAGTGAGTGTGAAAACAATATCTGCAATGACTCAAGCCAGGGCAACACCAAAAGAACAAAGAAAAGAAGCTTATCTTTTCACTCAACATCAGGTCTAATTTACATATATGGTTTTGTTTAATTTAACAAACAGGCATTTCCCACATGATCACAGTTCAATAGACACATAGTTAAGATCACTTACTACTGCACTCCAAGCATGAAACAAATCATTACATGCAGACATACTCCTACTGCAGAAGCTGGACCTTCATGCAGAATTCTTGCAGTATGCTCGATGAATGGAGTATTTAACTCCACACCATTATTTATGAAGCAGATGTAAATGTGAGTATTCATGTAGCTTCTCTACAACAAGAAACCAGTCCTTTGCCTTTGGCCCATTGGATTCTGTCAAACCATCCAATCCATGCCAGCATGGAATATGGATGTTAAATGATGATGATGATGTAACATCTATAAATGGAAACCAGAACACCAAACTAAAATGGCATACTGGATTGACTTAAGGACCTTTAAAGTAAGAATTCTTCAATCACATCACATCATTCAAAAACATCACAGAACAAAATATGACAAAACTTACAAACTACATTTGGTAATCAAAAGAAAATTATACAGTTTGACATCAGCTGATGAATGCTGCCAAAAGGAGTTTAGGACATTTAACACCCCCCCCCCCCCGGACAATAACCTCCTAGGACAATTATCCCTAAGCAGTTAACCCCTGATGCATACCATATTTTCTGGTGTATAAGCCGCTATTTTTTACCTAGGAAATTTAGTGTGCGGCTTAGAGAAAGGTGCGCCTAATGTGTGTATTTTTTATAAGTTTCAGGAGGAAAATAATTTGTGTATGGAGATCGAATGATTCCACTGATTTTTTCAGAGAAAAAGTCAGTCGGTGAACAACATGAAAGACTACTGCTACAGTACATTGGTGTCCAGAAGAAAACAAAGCATATTTGTTTTGTTTTACCTTCATGTTTTGATAATATTATTTTTAATCTACTAAAGACTTTAATGTTGACAAAATGTGTTTGTTGTTGATTATAGTATGATAAAATCATGACAATAACAATACATCTCATAGTTGCAAAATAAGGCATTTTGAAACTACATATACGTCAACAACAAAAAGGCTAGCTGCGGATCTGTAGCTCTGTAGGTCTTTTAAACACCAGTATGTTTTATGTGTGAATAAAACCAAAATCTTCCCCAAAATTTGGCCCTGTGGAAGGGTAGCACAGGAGTTTTTTTTTTTTATCAAATGCTGGTTGTTGCCACCCAAACATTTGGAAGTTTTTAAAATATATCAAAAGAGAGCAAGCATTACAACAAGAACTTATGATTCAATCCTTGATGGGTTTTGCAAACAGCCATCTAGAAAGAAATATTTTGATGTTTCAGCTTGTATTAATGCTGAAGTTTGCAATTATGGAAACATAAACGTAATACAATATTTGTGAGGAATCGTGTATAATTTGCACTTTTAGATGATAATTTAAAACTACTTAATATATTGAAGAGGGAGTAATTGTCCTACGGGGTAGTTGTCATCGGGGGCAACTGTCCTGATACAGCCAAGAGATGTAAGTTCTGAATAGCAGAAATGAGTATAATCCTAAGGAAGTTGCAGAAGCCAAGCTTATATCTCAATATCAAGACAGAGAACTTCATTCTCAGAATACACAAGAGAAAACTCATATATAAACATTGAACAACATTATCATAGGTCCCCCACTAAGCTTCTTGTCCTTTGTAGATCTTTACCTTGTTTCACTGTAGGTTTTCCCAAACCGTTCCAACTTCCTGTTTCTTTGACTCAGTCCTGTCTTCTACCCTCTCTCCAGTTTTCTTCCCCATCCAACTCCCTATCTATTTCTCAGCTTGCTTCCTCTTTCTCTCAATCTCTCTTCACCCCATTATTTTACAAATTGAGTGTCTATGAGCAAGTGTATATGTGTGGGGGTAGATGGAGTGAGGGTATGCAAGCTCACCTTCCAAACATGACAACAGAGATAAAAACATAATTATAGTTTCAGTACATTTTATAGGGATTGGTGAGCGGAGTGATATCTTTGCATATATGATGCAAAATGTAATAAAAACACGGAGCATGTACATTTTATTACAAAGTAAAGCTTTTTTAAAAAATGAAAACTGTTCTTCATGTCGCAGATTATTGAAATAATCGAATAGGACTGCAGTGTGACAATATATGGGAAAATAGTTATAAACATATCAAAATATGATTAAATTATTGATTTAACTGGTGATGGGAGTTTTTTTTAGCTTAAATATACCTGAACAAGGAGTATAACCCATAAAATGTCATAAAATATAAATAATTGAACCTTCTCTTAAAAGGGGTTATTTTTTAAACTTTAAATAAAATCTTATTACTCAGGCTTATTTCTCATATGAGACAGAATTAAACGTCTAATATCTGTATATTTTGCCAGATTTTCATAATGAACTAATATCTCTTCAATGACTGATTGATACTATTAACTTCAAGGGAACTGGGACATAGTATTTGTAACATTCATGTGTTTCCTAACAGCATGAGTAAGATAAAAATAATCTTAGTTTTCCATTGAAACTTTGTTGCAGATTCAGTATAGTCACCATTTTCTTTATACAGATTAATAAGAAAGTTTAGAATATATCTTCTTACCTGGAGAGGAACAAATACAAGAACAACATTTATGAGACAGCAAATTGCAAGCTTCAATAAAGTCGTGCCAGTAACTTAGAGATGTTATTCCAAACATTGGTGATGACATAAACAATTCATCCTCAATAATGCTATGTCGCCATTTTACTGGAAAAACACAAAAGGAAAGGCATTCATCAGTAAATGGTTTTCTTTCTTTTTGCTGTAAAATGGAAAATACTTCTGAAATGTGAATTATTTTTATCAAAAGAAATTAATATCTTTGAAAGTTATTCAGAATTGATATGGAGAGTAAATTTTAAGACATCAGATATAATTACATTTTAGTAAATAAAGCTACTATGGATTTTTAATTATTTTGGACTATATATTTTGGTTTTTGAGTTCCATAAAAAAGCTGCATTATTGAAGTTAAGCATTTAAAGTAAACAAACTTCATAGAAGACCAAAGGGGAGGCATATGCTTGAAACATAAGAGAATACATCTTTGTAGTAACAGACAAAAAGATAAATTTGACCAGAATAAAAAAAATTTCACAGCAGATAATTATCAATATAATTCTATCCTGAATTTTATTCAATAACCTACAGCAATAAAATTGTTACAATCCTTTTGGTGAATCTATGAATGAAATCTTACAGATGACTCCACTTAACAATTTCTCACAAATCTCAGTCATCACATCGTTCTAGCAACTAAATTTGTTTAACAAAAAGTGTGAATATCTGGATATTTAGATATATATTTTTTTTCATCTAAACATGAACTGATAAAACAATATTCATATATGCACACTTCTAAGTTTCATCTAGAAAGAGAAGTAACCCGTTGGCGGTGCCTCAAGTATAGACACGGCTCTCGAACCGAAACTAGTAAAAGAATAAAAGAGTAATGATAAATAAATCCACGTACACCTACAATCTGCAAACTTTATCTTTCTGTCGATGCTTCTGTGCTACTCTACTTGAATTACTTCATCCCTTCCTTCTTGACAATTTCCAAACTCCATCTTAAACGTTATCTTGAAAAGAGAGGGATAGTAGAAACATAAACTAGCTTTATTGCCAGTGAAAGTTTTATTAATAGGACATCCAACAAACGCTTTCGAAGCCTTACATCTTCAAGTTTATTGAGTGTGGGTCAACATGGAAACTACTCACTAGAGTGTTAGTGCTTTTATCGTCAGGAATCTTATTATTGGTGATCATTTCGTCTTTTTAGGGTTGTCTAGGATTACATTATCTTGTGTGCCCGCTCCCTGTTTTAAGATAATGGGATGTAGTTTATGATTTTGTCACTCCTGTTAGGTCGAACGACCTGTAGAGAATCCCTCACTGGTTCGCGGTTTATACCGACTCACCTTCTCTCTCTCTCTCTCTCTCTCTCTGTCACACTTCACTGTTTCTCTCACACCCCATTGTCTCACTTCACCTTTCTTCTCTCACGAGTGCCAATGCATTAATATATTTGCAATGTGTCTGTGACAGTGTTCCGTAAAACAAACCTTGTAATGATTTTTTAAAAATATTAAGCAGATTAAGATACATGTCTTAAAAGTGTTGTTATGTAGGGTTGGAGTTAATGTTTTCCCTCAAACTATTTACAGTAAACAAAAAAGGATCTGTTATTAAAACTCACAGAATCTAGTCTTTTCCCTTTATATTTGTTTATTTTGATTAGACGCAAAACCGCTATATCGTAAAAGAGGAGGAAAAAATTGACTACGGTTGATGTGTAGAGTAGAAAATCAAATGTATGATCGAATCCGCGTTGTGGACTTGTCTTGATTACCTGTTTTTGCTATGTTTTTTACGGTGCTTACTTTTATTTTCAATTACATTACTCATAGCAGCCATTTGAAAAGTAACGAATTAACATATTTCAAGCAGGTTCTTATAAAGCTTTAATTTCTTCACATCAATTAAGATTGCTTCCATAATTACTCGATTATAAACATGAAGCAAATCATACAGAGCAAAGGATGGAGAAAGACAGATTTTGACATTTAATAACAACTATTGAACAATAATAATATTTTACCGATGACAGAATGACATCAACTTCACGGAATCAAAATTAAATTTATGAAATTATGTCTCGGTATTTTCTCAGTTATTCTCATAAATATATCAAGAATGGATCTCGAGGTTCAAGTTCGCATCCTATCGAAATTATTAATTTCTCACCATTTAAAATAATCTTAAAAAACAATGGCTTAATTAGTCAGCTTATCAATGTTGCTACTTATGCAACTGATAGTCAAATTATGTCTTTTATACCTAGAAAAATTTTCAGTAATATTTTCCACCCTCCTCTAATACAGACGGAATCGAACCCTCGATGTTAAAAATAAAACCATAAAACCAAAAATATAAATCCTTCTAGCCGAGAGAGTCTGATACTTTTGACTGATATTTTGATTCTCGTCAGAAAAAGAAAATAAACACGAAGACTTACTATTTCCCAAGAAGCGGTGGGGCCTAAAGAGAGAAGAAACGAGAGGATAAATCGTTTGAAGTGAAACTAACAGTGTCTACGTTAAAGGGAAAAGCGAACACCAAGTCGTAACCATTCGTGTAAACGAATCAGTGCCACGGTTTCGATTCCCAGGCTAGTAAAATTTCGCATCACCTTTCTCATGTAAAGTATAGAGGTACCGAAACGTATTCACCCACCAACTGAAATCTAATATTTCCTATATATAGGTAAGAAATCAAAAATTTGAAGGAAATGTCGAGTAATATAAAGGAGGTGGAAGTTCCCGAAACGTTGAACCCGCGAATCGGTTTCAATTCCTGGTTAAATCTATTTCATTTCTCACACACTGTGCCTGCTAGAAAGCCATGAATAGCAACACTTTGCTCTCCTCCTAAACGGCCTAGTAGTAGTAGTAGTAGTAATAATAGTAGTGGTGGTGGTGGTGGTAGTAATAGTAATACTACTACTAGTAGTTGTAGTGGTAGTAGTAGTGGTTGTGATGGTAGTTGTAGTGGTGGTAGTTGAAGTGGTAGCAGTAGTAGTGGCAGTAGTAGTGGTAGTTGCAGCAATAAAGTAGTCGTAATTGTTGGTGGTGGTTTAGTAATTATTGTGTTTATTATATGAAATACTCAGATTATATCTACAGACAGCAAACTAATGTGATTCACTAGTGTCCATGGTAAGTGTGCTTCATCTCAAATTGTTATACAGTATTACTTTAAATGTTTGCAATGTAAAACAAATGACAACAAAAGGTATCAGTCTTCAGCTGTGTTATTATAAAACTACACTGCTATACAGCAGTGGTATATAAACAACGCATGAGTATACTGCAATAGTGTATGGTAGGATATAAGCGCAATATTATAGAGCATGTACACTAATAACTTAGGGCAGATTTGTAGAACAAAGAACGGTAATGTATGAATACATGTAACAGTAAGAACAAAAAATATTTGCAGTATCGTTTCTAGTTTACAATTAGTGATTTGATTTCTGTTGAATGAAAAGTACGAAGTTATATTTCTATCAGAAGTGTAAGGTAAACCCTTTGATTAGTTAGACTATGAGGAAGATGAGCGTGTCTGGCTCGGTTTCATTCCTTGGAGACAGGTGTCAATATGTGTTACGGAGATTCTCTCGTTGTACAGACGGCGCTGGCATACTTTTGTGTTATATAGATTCATTTGTTGTTTTATTATCTTCATATATGTTAGACGTTTAGTGAAAAAGCTGGTGCCACTTGAATTAACTCAGTAATTTGTTCTCACCTGTTGCGGTTGGTGATGAACAAAGTTGTTTCCAAGGTCTTTTTGCAATGTCTCTATGGTTGCAGAATAACTGTGAAAAGATTTCCGAATAGATATTGGTTTGTCATGTGTCCTACATACACTTGTTCATCACAACTGGAATTTCTCCAAAAGTGTGTGGATACAGAGAAAAACTTTCCAAGACCTAATTTACAGATTGAGAACATAGTTACTTTTTTTTCTTCTTGGTACTCAATGATCACTGGAGAGACTATAGTTTTCCTGTAAACATTAAACTATATTAATAACTATAGATATTTTCCTTTTATATATTGGAACGTACCAAATATTGTATTGGTTTTTGCAATAATGGTACACATTATGGTATGGTTTTTACTGAACGAATGACGGTGCCATAAATCACAGAAAACACCAGCTGAGCTTTGTACGTTAATCTGTTGTAGGGTTGGGATCACTTGTTCTGCTTTCGCACTATAATGAAGTGAAAGAGGAATTTGTTAGACAATCGTGCTCCAGCATTTTATATGCAAAATCGCAAATTGGTGTAACTATTGAACTAATAAAGGCATAGCATTACCTGGTTATAACAATGACCCTGATCTATGTATAAGTCAAAAACTAGTAGCCATGGAAAAAACTTTTCTCAAAAATATCATGAAACAATTGCTTAAGCAATGTCATTTATATTTATTGCCCATTGTACCAACAAAATATATTGTTCAATGATGCAATTAAAATTATGACAACACAATTAGCAGAGAACTTTTAACAAATGCGTAACATAATTCTTATATTACAACAGATTACTCAGAATTGTCCAGTTTCTCCTTGTCATCAATTTCAGCATATGTTTCGTGTATCTGAAATACATCTCTGCAAGCATGTTGATTTTGTTTTATGTCAGTTCCCAATGTAACTGATTCAAAAAGTCTTACTTGGTACGAGTATAGTTGCACTGTCAAATTACAGCATATTTTTTTTTACCAAATATGCGTCAAGCAGTCACATTACAAGTCCGGGCACTATCATACATTAGCCATAGACGACCAGTCACTTCCTCGATTCACTTGTGCCAATCTTTCTCATATTTCACATACAACGGATCATATTCACTTCGTTGTTCCTCATTTGTAACAGACCTTTTCCATTTACTTCTTATTTTCCGTTCCATACTTCCTTCTAACTCCAACTTGTAATTAGTATAATTATTTCACCTAATGTGAGCCATATGGGCAGACTGTAAATGACCGACCATAGTGTTAGCTACTCCAGTGTATCAGGTACAGTTTTGTTTGGACTTTCTACATTTTTTCCTGCAGCGTAATAATTGGTACCTAATGTCTATAAGTTGCATCATAATACAGCTGTATTACTACAAGCATTATTGGATTGACTTCTGTATTGCAGAAAAACTTGAATGTTAGTTCTCAAGTGTTTATTCAGTTTACTGTGCATAAAACATAATCACGTATATATGCACAGAAGAAAAACGGGGGGTTTTGTCGTTTATTTTTGTAGATATAATTCATACTTTGGAAGATCTGAGAGTAAGCTTGATTTGTAAATAGAAAAAGTAATTGCCTGGAGAAAGGAAAATGATGTTTTTTTTTTTTTTTTGATTATGAGGAATAGATTTGTCCTTTCTTACAGAATTAGAGAGAAGGAACAACCTGTGTGTAAGACAGAAATGGAGAGAAAAGCAGTCGGCGACAAAAGCAGTTGGTCCCGGTTGTCAGTTATCTTCCCTGAGTAGCTCTTTACAAACTCTGGACGCCGCTACCGCCGTCGGCAGCAGGATTCAGCTGAGCTTCGTCCATCAATATTTATTTGGAGTTTTCAATGTTTTCTCTACTTCTTTCAAATGATTGTTTATAATTATCAGACGAAATTTAAAAATAAAAACAAGTGTATTACAAAATAAATTTGGCAAAGTAATGTAGCGAAGTGACAATGGTAATTATGACAACTACGTTGGGTTTCTTCGACGGAATCTATTTTCGTTTACGAAAGGTAAGGCATTTCCAAGTATTGTGATGGAAAAGTTGTTTGTTGCTAAAAATATAAATGCTTCACATAAATTTTTGTTTTTAGCTTTATATGAATTTTTACTTGGATATTCCTCCAGAAATAGATGAACCATTAAGCAAAATCAGCTTAGCAATGCCCCCTCCCTTCTTTGGAATAACGATTTGGAAAATGAAGTATTTTTAATATTGTTGAAAGTATTTGATTATTTGAAATGAGAAATGTGTTTTTAAAAGTCGCTTACCTCCTATCTTTTCACGTTGTTTAAAACTAGTTCCCTTTGAGTTGCGTTTCTGCAATCAATTAATGTTTCTCTGATACTCTGTGTTTGATATATTTTTACTCTTTATTTATTGAAAAGACAAAAAAAATTAAGAAAATTCCGTGCTAATGTTTGGCCTTCAGATTTGCGTAGAGGTGAAATGCTAAAAGAATAGCAGATGCTGTCGTCTTCAAATTGCTGACGAACTTTTGATCATTTAGTTTAAACAGTTGAATATGTTTGATCCGTTTAGTTGCCTAATTCGTAAGGTGGTGGTGATATTCACCTGTATTTAACTTAGCTACTGGATGAATGTCAGCTTGGATTTTATCAAATCAGCAAAGATCTATCATATTCTGTCAAAATTAAAAAAGTCGATTTCATTTACTTATACATAAGCTCAGTGTCTTTCTAATATACTTAATTTCTATTTAACATTTTTTTTTTATCTCCTATGCAAATCCGTAAAATATATTTTTTCTAAACGTAGAAAAGTTACTCTTTATGAAACAGATGATAGGCATCTAGTAAAAGGATATTTATTTAATGAAATAATTTATCTGACAAAAAATAAAAAAAAAGAAGCCAACTCTTGTTATGGACTTGATGTTGAAATTAAATTGGTGTGCCTTATTCTACCTCTGATTGTAATATTTTATTTCATTGCGTTTTTAGTAATTACTTAGCTTACATTATTTTCGTCAAATGAAATGCTAATTTAAAGAGTAAAATATTTTAAACTGGAAACCAAAAAATACATCTATTTTATTTGTATGAGATATTTGAAAGAGGAATTCGAGACAGGTGTTTTGTTTGTTATTGATTCATTATAGATTTACAGTTGCTTTTACGAGAGTTTTAATTATAAATTTTATGTGCTTGTACACTGTTATTCGTAAGAGGGTGGTCGTTTTTAAATTGAAAGCGTTGTTTTAATTTTAAACTTTCAGTCGTCGCAACAGTGACTGCAGATTATTGTATTGACAATACTTGAGGGTCTCGCCTAGCTGCAAATTTATAATGGCTGAGGCAGTGTTGATTTTTGTTGGTGCTAATAACAGTAGTTGTGGTGGTGGTGGTGGTGGTAGTGTTGGCTGTAGCAGTAATAATAGTAGTAGTAATGTTAGTAGTAGGCAGTTGTAACCAAGACGTTAGAAACAGTAGTAGTGGTGGTGATATAGTTTTTGTGTTAGTAGTAGACCGCTGCAGCAGCATTAGTAGTAGTTGTTACTAGGCCGCCGCAACATCGTTACTGTTGATTGTTGTTGTAATAAATGTGATGGTGGTGGTAGTAATAGTAGTAAAGGTGATGATAGTAGTTGTTTTAGTAGTTGGCAGCTACAACATTGTTATTGACGGTAGTGGTTGTTGGCAGTAGTAGATTGCTGCAACATTGTTATTAGTAGTAGCTGTAGTAGTATACCGGTAAAATATTTTGTGGTAGAGGCGGGTTCTTTCTCAGTCGTAGCTAGTAGATAGTTACTAGTAGCAGTAGATTTTGCTGATTTTTGTTGTTGCAGTAGCGGTGTTTTAGATTGGCCATATAGATTGTTGATAAACGACCGACGACTCTTGTACGGTGATGTGATGTTTTATGAGATATATAATACATTCGAACATGAACATACGTCCTTGTTTGTAATAATGTCACGAGTGAAGTGTGGTTACATATTCACGATAGCTCGTAGTTTTATAGAAAGTAGTCCAGAAGAATTAAATATTATGGATCTTATCACTGTAATATTATGGGGGACATGAAGTTACATATTCGTTCTAGTATAATATTGAATAGCATATGTATTATAGTGTTACCTGCATCTTAACATCACCTCCTCGCCTTATTTCATTTGAGTGTTCTCTCCATAACCTGCCCTCATCATCATCTCCTCCTCTTGCCACCACCTGTATCAACACTATCGCCTCCACTCACTACAGTCTTATCACCTCTACCTTCTACCAGCTTGTCATCCCAACTTGCTATCTGTCTCGCCACCTCTTCCTGTCTTGTCATCCCCACTTACCATTTGTCTCTTCACTTCGTTTCCCATCACCTTCACCGGTTCCATTTCCAGTCTCAACACTTTTCACCTCTACCAACATCATCACCTCTGTAAAAAATTCTTGATGTATATAATGTAGTGATGGTTTGACACAGGCCAGTTCAGAGAAAAGAGATTGGTGGTGATTCAGGGTATGTGGACGACATATGAGGTCTGTCACAACTGGGGTCACTAAATGGTGATGATATGTATGTTCACAAGTACAAATATTCAAGAAGGAAGAATACATGCTGCCAGTAGAAGCAAAACTAAGGACATATAAAATTTGTTATCCCATTTTGGACACTGAGGAAGAAAATTCTATTCTGTCTCTGAAGTAACCTGGAGTTAAGCAAAAGATTTGTAGAATTTCTAGTGCCACTTTAGTGTGCAGTCTAACCCTAAACCTGAACCTAACCCTAATCCTAGCCCAGTTCAGGTCATTTCTCTGTGTAGGTTATAGATACTACTGTAGACAATATATTAAAGTCACACTGAGTTTCCACTAGGCATAACTGTTATAAGCTAAAAAAGTTGAGATACCAACAGTGGAATACAAAATTCAAATACATATACTAGAACATTATCAATGTTTATATTTTAGTCATGTTTAATGCTGTGTCAACATTTTTATGTTTCTTTTATTCTTGCAGGATGTTGACATCGAATTGATATCTTCTGCTAGCATAACTATACTTCTGTGCCTTCTAGTTTACCTTCCTACTTTTGTTACTCATTTATATGACTGCATGAATTTGTGTATAATTTTTAAAAAATTTTCGTATCAATTTTTTTTTATATTAGAAGAATGATATATTAAACATTTTAATCATTTAAAAAACTTCTTTGTCACAATATCTTAATTTAAATCTTTGAAATTTAGTTGAAACAAGTAGTGGCAACTAGTTGGTCAAAGTTATCTTATTTCTTTATTCAGTTATATTTTTACTGATTTATAATTAAAGTTAGTAAATGGATACTTTACTAAATATATATATTCATTAAGGTTTTATTGCTTTCTATACAGTGAATATGTAAGACATGACAGAGAAAAGACTCAAATGGAGATCTTTGACATTCAACCTTCTGAGAGCAGATGACACAACAATAAATGATAGATTCTGTGATTTCTCTCTCTCTCTCTCTCTCTCTCTCTCTCTCTCTCTCTCT
>NC_068994.1:22863511-22866152 GCF_001194135.2 Octopus bimaculoides
CTCTCTCTCTCTTTCTCTCTCTCTCTTTCTCTCTCTCTCTCTCTCTCTCATTAATAGTTTATGCATTTCTTGAATTATAGACATTAATATTCCACATGTTATCTAATGAAATATAGTTAAGCTATGGTATATACTTGTGTGAAAGTTGACTGCAGGTTAAAGTCAATCCCTACTTTTGGCCAAAAGTCTGGAATTTCCCATATATTTCATGTAAAAGTCAACTCTAGTTCTTCAAAGATCAACATGGAAAAGATAAATAACTGTGTTCCACAGAAGTGAATGAAAGTGGAGTACAATATCTTCAGCACAATAACTTCAGATGAAGCCAGAAAGAAAATATGCTATCTGAGGTAAACTAAGCATTAATAGTAGCACTAATAATATGACAAATCATTATTTATGATTATTTGAGAAGTGAAAAGTCCTGGCAGGCTGTAAACTCAGAATTCATTTTAGATATAGGTAAATAACAAGGGAAAATACACAAGGTTTCTCGACTAAATGTACAGATGATGATCATTGGTAACCAAGTCTACCTCTATGTTTCATGTTGTTTGCTCTGGTTCAGTTATTATGGAAGGTTTTGTAATGTTAAAAGGACTAACTTTTAGTGTTGCTGAAATTAGAGTAACATGCTTGTATCAAATTTTGCATGGTGCTCAGCAAATCTGCTACTGAAACCTTGAAATTGTTTAGTCTGGCTTTTGGCTAATATTTAAGTTGAACACGGGTTTTTGAGTGGGAACCTGGGCTTTACTGGAAGCACATTCTGCTTATACTTTTATTTCTAATGAAGAAAAATCAGCACCAGCTTTAACCTTTTTAAGCTGGCAGAATCGTTAGCACACCGGGCGAAATGCTTAGTGGTATTTCGTCTTCTATTACATTCTGAGTTCAAATTCCACCAAAGTCGACTTTGCCTTTCATCCTTACAGAGTCGATTAAATAAGTACCAGTTACACATTGGGGTCGATGTAATCCACTTAATCTCTTTGTCTGTCCTTGTTTGTCCCTTCTATGTTTAGCCCCCTTGGGCAATAAAGAAATATATTTTGAATAAAATTTACTACTCGTCTATTTAATAAAGTTGGAGAATAATCGCAATTTTGGAGAGGTTCAGTAAAATAACTAACTTCCATTATTAACTTGGTATTTAGAATATGACTTAAAAGGTTCTCACAAAATTTCAATTATCAAAATATAAAGACTTCAAACAGATGGCTTAGTATTATAAATTTAAGTAGCAGTTGTGGGCTGGTTGGTATTACAAGGGTTAAAGCTTTCAAAAATAGTCGGACTTTTTGTGGCGGGAAATGGTGCTGGTGGTATGAAATTAAAACAGTGTATCACTCTGAAAATCTCAGTGTTTTCAAGTACTATGCTTAAGTTTCATCTATCTTTTGATTTGATATTCAAAGAAAAAAATTTATCAAGGTATTATAGCTAACTCTAAGCTATATTATTCAAGAGCAACTTTGAAACAACTCACAAAAGGTATTGCTAGGAAGAATGAATCTACAGAGACTACTGGAGAAAGAAAAATTCAACATTATGGATGCTAGTATAGCAATCTTTTGTGGTTGTTACATACCTTAGCATGATATATCTGTATCGTTTACTACTTTGTTATATTAGCCTCCCTCCATACCTCTGACTTACACCTGTATCACTATACATCACTCCCACTCTCCACATCATCTCTCTACTGTGTTCATCTATGTACAGGCTTATGATGCTGCTCTTCAACCTTCCATTTCTACCACTTATCACCTCCTTCCTGAGTCACTCCTATATCTTTCACCCCACCTCAACCCCATACCAATACTTATTATTGACCATATCTCCAGCCTTGTTAAACATTTGCTTACCTTTACCTTTACACCCATTCGTCACTCTCCTCTAATGCATTTAGGAATATATACCCACCTTTTCTGATCTTCTGTCTGTGTTCTCTCTCATACTCTCCTTCATATGCCTTGAGAGTACTCTCAGACACATCATCACCACTATATTTACCTTCCTTCCAACTACTCCCATCCACCCTTATATAATGTGGGGTAGCCTTGTATTTCCTCTATAGCATCTAGATTTGTGATGATAGGTTCATTCTATGAACCTACAATATTTGTAGTTGCATACAGCTGAGGCAGACTGTTATTAAATAATAGATCATCATCATTTAATATCCATGCTGGCGTAGGTTGGATGTCTTGACAGGATATGTCAAGGCCAGGGGCCACACAGGTTCCATAGTCTGTTTTGGATGCCCTTCCCTAACGCCAACCACCTTACAGACTGTACTGGGTGCTTTTTACATGACACCTCAGTTTTAGGATATCATTTCTGTTGTGGTGGGTGGGTTTTCTTGCGTAAAGCAGTGTGCCACATATCTCAGTCCGCTTGCATATTGTTTATAAGGCTCAGTGTTTAGAGATTAACATTTAATACTTCATCTCATGTCTTCCTGGGTCTTCCTCTTCTACAACTTACTCTACTGTCAGTTATATATATATATATATATATATATATGTATATATATATATATATATGTGTATATATATATATATATATATATATATATATATA
Source organism: Octopus bimaculoides (assembly GCF_001194135.2). NCBI lineage: Eukaryota > Metazoa > Mollusca > Cephalopoda > Octopoda > Octopodidae > Octopus > Octopus bimaculoides. The sequence goes on from NC_068994.1 coordinate 22,866,098, forward strand.
TATATATATATATATATATGTGTATATATATATATATATATATATATATATATAT
>NC_068994.1:22869811-22872510 GCF_001194135.2 Octopus bimaculoides
TATATATATATATATATATATATATATATATATATATATGTATACATACAGGGTGTTTGGGCTAAATTTGACAATTTTTCAGGTTTCCTTTTTCTAGGAACAGCTTGATGTATTAGTGAACAATTAACAGTGTTGGAGAGCATAAAGATTAAAGTTGTAGTTGAGAAAAAAATTAGCTGACATGGAGGACTTGAAGTCATCTGAATATTGGAAAAAAGTTACCTGTATCATGTTCATTTGTACTGGGTAATCAAAATACTGATATTACTGTTGTTCAATTCTCTGTGAGCATTATAAAAGCTGTGAAATGTGACATGGACAGCTGTAACTGAGGCTGTGAAGTTGTGACCAGCAGGAAGGGACACAGGGTATTCTGGGAATTCATCAAACAGCTGCAGGATAGGGCCTTAGGCTCTGTTCAAACAGCTATGTGAAGCTGCTGGAGACTGTGATCAATCCCTGACTGGAGAAAGTTGCTGCTGGAAAGCCATATGTGTAGCAACAGGATTCAGGTCCTTGCTGTACCTCTGGTATGAGCCAGAAGTTGTTGTTTCTACAACTTCAACAACCCCAATTTTTGACCTTCTTATTCCTCCAATTGTGATTCTATGAATAGCTATGTGTGGAGCATGGTTGAGAAAGACACCAACTGCTCTGCCTGCAATACCAAGCCTGAGCTAATGGCCAAAGTCAAGGAGATGCTTGACCTCACTAGGGACTCAGTGAGGAACACATGCACCAGGTTCCAGAGCTGTCTTGAAGTCATGGTGGAAGCTGAGGGTGGCTACTTTGAGTCAACTATTATCTAGTTGATATTTTTTTATTAAAAAAAAAAGACTTTAATTTTGGGTGGCATATTGTTTTCTTTTCCTTTTATGCAAATTGTCAAATTTAGCCCAAACAACTTGTATATATGATCTGACACCTAGTAAAAAAGCCAACAGAAATGTTCAAGTGTTATGGGATGCTATAAAAGAGAGGGTATTTGTGAAATCATTTAAGAAAATGTGGCATTAGTAATAATCCTAATAGTAATGAGGATGATTTAGTGTTTGAGAAAGATATTGATAACACAGTTCTATTTGCAGAGAATTCTGGTGATGAAGAGAGTAATGCGGATGCCAACAGTGAGAATGCGTTTGCATGTTTCGCAGATGCTGATTTACCTCCTCAGATGATGATTTTCTACATTTTGTTATCATTAATTAAGCCTTTTGTTAGAATACATTTAGTTTTTTGTTTCTTTTTTCTGATGCTTGCAGTTTTTACTGATATTTAAGGGAATTTTGCTTTCAGCATTCATCAACATCAATTTATTTCTCTATTGCTATGGCAAATTTAATTTTGGTTGAAGTGGCTAGAACAAAAAATTTCCATGTGCAGAGCTTTAGAAGACAGAAATTAAATTGTAGAAGAAATGAATTTGGTGGAATAAAAAATGATATGAGCAAAACATTTGGAGGGATTAGGTATAGAATTAATAACTTTGGAAAAGAAGAAACTAATATAACATGACTTCACACTAACCTTTAAATCTTTTAAAGATTAGTGTAAACTCATGTTATATGATTTCGTATGTTATTCCACTATACTGCTGCAATATTGTATTTTCATGCGCAGAATTCTACTTTTTCATTACTAAACCGCTTTAAAATATCTTTTTTCTATAAAGTCTTGTAAATTAGGGAAGCTTCTTATGCAAGAGTGTGTCTTATGTGCCACCAAGTTTGGTGTATATATATGTGTGTGTCTGAAGCCACATAGCTCAGTGGTTAGAGCATAGGGCTCACAGTCATGAGGTAGTGAGTTTGATTTCTGGACTGTGCTGTGTGTTGTATTCTTGAGTAAGACACTTTATTTCATGTAACTCCAGTTCACTCAACTGTAGAAATGAGTTGCGATATCAGTGGTGCCAAGCTGTATCAGCCTTTGTCTTTCCCTTGGATAACATTGGTGGCATAGAGAGGGGAGGCCGGTATGCATGGCTGACTGTTGGTCTTCCATAAACAATCTTGCCCAGATTTGTGCCTTGGAGGGTAACTTTCTAGGTACAATCCCATGGTCATTCAAGACTGAAGGGGGTCCTTTACCCATTATCCTGTGTGTGTGTAAATTACATTGTGTAACACACATTTTGTCCTTGGGTAATAACTTATTTCCATTTGCTTACCCCTAGAAAGTATGAAAAATGGCTAATATTTCCTTCAAACTTTGCTTTTGCTATGATATTTATTTAAGCCCCAAAGAATCCCTCTCAACATGAGGCTCTGATGCTCCCCCACTACTCCTGCTCATGACCAGAGATGCACATATTGTCAGCCACTAAGGGACATACTCAACTTGTTAAGCTCAAGTAACTGACAAGCATATCTGTAGTATTGAGCAGAAGATTTGTTGTAATGATATTTCTGCTTCAGCAACACAGCACTGAGTCTGTCTGAAATGTAATGGAAAATAGTTCAGTTACAAAACATTGATGTGCAGGTCACAAAAGCAAAGTTAGAAGGGAATAGTAGTCATTTCCTTTGATTTCTAGATAGAAGCAAATAGAAAATAACACTGAATGACCAAACATAAAAAAAAAAAAAAATTGTGAGTGTTAGCCCACACAAAAGAATTTGCCTTCTCTAAAGTCACTACAGTGATTTATTGTTTTCCGAAGCTACTGATTCTATACCTAATCTCGCCAAATGCATCAC
>NC_068994.1:22872886-22889711 GCF_001194135.2 Octopus bimaculoides
AAAAAAAAAAAAAAAAAAAAAAACCAACTTTCTCTCTCTCACACACACACACAGACACACTGTATACTTAAATTTCACACCTCTATATATATGAAAAAACAAACCCCTTAAATGTAGGTGCAGCATTTAAATCAGTACTATTAATTGAGAGGCTGCACTGTAATTATTTCTGTATTTAATTTTGAGCTTACTATGTATTCAGTTCAGAATGTGTATCAAGTTGGAAATCAGTTCTTCGAAAATTACTCTCTTTGTCACAACAACAATGAAAACCCAATAAATAACAAAATAACAGCTAGCACTTCTGTAACTGCTCCATCCTTTGTTGACCACACTGCTTCTCTTGCAAAAAATGATATTCATGGTGGTAATCGATTTCACACAAGTTTGCCAGTAGAAAACAAGAGACCTTTTAAATGTAACATATGCCGTAAAGGGTTTTCACGGAAAGCTAATTTAAGCAATCATGAAAAGGCTCCAAGTGATGAAACTCATTTTACATGTGATTTTTGCATGAAAGCTTTCTCACAGCGTGCTGAGCTACGAAGTCATGAACTTATACATAAAGGGATAAAATCTTTAGAGTGTCCCTACTGTGGAAGACGTTTTACTCACCAAGCCACTTTGATTAATCACACTCGAACTCATACAGGAGAACGACCGTACAAATGTGTTGTGTGTGAGCGTTGTTTTACGCATCAAAGTACGCTGCGTAATCATATGCGCACACACACTGGTGAGAGACCATTTGTTTGTGTTATTTGTTTACGAGCATTTTCACATCGAAGCACACTTATTAACCACGAAAAAGTACATACAGGAGAGAAAGCTTACCAGTGTTCTATTTGTTCTAAGTTGTTTGCACACAAAACAACTCTTAAGAATCACGAACAAATACATACGGGTATAAAGCGACACAAATGTAATATATGTCATAAATTGTTTACCCATAAGAGTACTCTACGCAATCACCTGCACACACATTCTGGGGAAAAACTCTTCAAATGCTTGATTTGTTTGAAACCATTTGCTCATAAAAGTACCCTTCGGAATCACCAGCAAACACATTTGGCTGCCGGCATGCGTCGCACATTTGCAAAAAAAGTAAAACCTTTTAACTGTGGCTTCTGTAACAAAGGGTTTTTATTAGAAAGTTCTTTACGAAATCACGAACAAAGTCATCTTCACAATCCTGCTCCTGAACCTCCAGTTGTTAATCAAGCACCAACAATGATGAGCACACCTGTGAACCAGCATAATCATCCAAATCCTGAAAGAGAAGCTAATTCGGATCAGATGTCACAACAAGTACCACACCAGGTACCAGCACAGTCTACAGTGTCACTAGATCCCAAAGCAACTAAGGCGTTTGCCTGTGGTATATGTGGCAAGCTGTTTTCTCAACAGAGACAAATGCTCAATCATGAGCAAACTCATGCACATGTACAAACGGATGGGACAAAACTGATGCGTAATAGTGACAAACTATTTCAATGTGGGGTTTGTATGCGAGTATTTGCACATCAAAGCACATTACGTAATCACAGCCGTATACACACAGGTGAGAAACCATATCAGTGCCGCTATTGCATTCGGGCATTTGCGCATCAGAGTACGCTACGTAACCATGAACGCATACACACTGGGGAACGCCCTTACACTTGCGATATTTGTCATCGCTGTTTCTCTCATCAGACAACACTTAATAACCATAAACGAACTCATAAAAATGAATCTATTTCTCTTTGCCAATTGTAGACTTCTGGTGCAGGGAATGGATGTTAATGTTGTGAAGTAATGAGTGTTTGTCACATAAACAGATTTGGGTTGATACAATTTGATAGTGCAATCTCAAATCTCAGTTAGTCTTTCAGTTGTATTGATTACTTTGTTTCCTCAATTTCCATTCCACCTCTCTTACTCTCCACCCCACTCTCTCTCTCATGAGTAATGTTATGATTGTTCTCTTCTCTTTTCAAGTATTCCTCTAATTCTTTGCTGGAACAAGAATAAAACCTTTAAAAAGTTTTTGGTTTAAAACTTTTTCAAATGTTGACCAGCTTTAAATTTATTTATTGCAGAAATATATGTGTGTGTGTATGAATTATGCATGTACGTGTGTGTGTTAGATATGTATCAAATGGGATTTATGTTTATATTTATTTTCACTTTTTATACACTTTGCATTTTTATTTCTAAAACGGAAGGAAATTTGTTTTTGCTTGTTTTTGATTTTACTATAAATCTAGGTTTGCTACAAATCTGATTTCTATAAAAATATTTCTATATTTTCTTTGAAATTCTATTGAAAAGTTTGATATTTTTATCTGATTATCTTGTATACAAATTCATTGTTTCATTCATTTTTAAAATTTGATAATTCTTTATCAATTTATCTTGCTAGATCTTTTGTAACCATTTGTGGTATTTAAAAAACTAACTCCTTGAGAATCCAATCCATTGTATTGTACTTTCCAATACTATAGTAATCTGGAGTACTGTCTTCCATATTTTAGCCAAAAAAAAAAAAATTTCCAGTGAGCAAAAATATATTTGCATATTCTTGTTCAAGGTTAATAAATGCTTTTATATAGAATGATTTTGAGGCATGCATTAGGTCATTATTCTAGGTTAAAGGAATTCTTGAACAAATTTCAAACTCAACAGGTATTGGTAAATATTGTTGAAACTTCTGAGATGAATTATAATTTAAATTTTGCAGATTCCTGCTTCAATCAATTCTGTCTCAATCATCAAAATGCACCACCCCTGACTGGATATGAACGCGGAACCTTTAGTTCTAAGCAAAGAGCATTAATATCCTAATCTAGTGGTTATCAAACTGACAAATACCAGGCTTTCCCCTTCCCCAAATATTTTTGGTATCCCTTGTCCTCTTCATTAATGAAATGACAAACTAGTGTATGACCTGCATATAATTCTTTATCAAGATATTTGACAAGTTTAAAATGTTGGAAATCATCTTGCTATTTGTCTGTCTCCTTTTCAATCCTTACAGGTTCCCCCCCCCCCACTCAAGAAATGCTGACCTAAACCACCAGTGCATATACTACTATTAATGTATTATCTTATTTAAGCTATTTTATTTTCGTTATGTCAGCTCTATTAACTTAAAATCAGCACAAAGATTACTGATTGCATTTCAGAAAGTGATTTATAGTTTCTTCAAATTTTCTAAGTTTCCACTGTGATATGTAATTTCTCTTCACACATTAAATGTGTTTAGCCTTTTCTAGTTTCTATATTTCTTGTGTCATCAAATATTTTCAGTATTTTTCTATTTTGACTCTTAGTAAATCAATTTCTCTGTGAGTGCTTGAGATATTACAGGTGTAGTTCTTTAACATTACCATTTGTGGATAGAATTTATTTTAGTGAGGCATCTGTTAAGTGTAATATCACTCTTGAATACTGTTTATGTTTCTGGAATTCTTTTTCTTTTTGCCAAACCTTTGGAATAAAGTGGAGTCACAATTGATTTTAGTTTTTGTTTCTCAGGAATATATTCTTTTGGCAGCAGATTTCTTCTTTATACATGTATTCATAAATAGTTCTGTTTTACTGGATGTTATAGATATTTCATAGTTCCTTTCTTGACTCTATAAGCTAATGAGACTCAAAGCTTATTTTTGTTACACTGACACACGTGTATTGAAGTATGTACTGAGTACATAGGCCATGATGGCAATAATAGCTAATTCATTAATTTTGCTTGGTATATGTCTTTTCTATGTAGAACTTTGCTGTTCAGTACAGTGTCAACATTTTCATGCTGTCTTCTGTTGATGTGTTTGACTTTTCATTAGAGACTCTGATCTGCTTTGATTTTAGCTCTCATAACTGATAAAACTTGTTAGTTGGGGGCATTGTAAATGGTTGACAACTTGTGAGAACATAATAAATATATCTAAGATTAATTCTGTTTATAATTTTTACCTGAAAAGGAAAATATAAAAGATGAAATAAAGCAAATGTTATTAATTTTTTTTCAGCATTTTCTTGAATGAATTGTTTGACTAAAAGTTTTAACACATTAATGTAATAGCTATCATTCTGACTTCTGTTTTCTCATAACAATAGAAATTATAAATATTTTAAAGATATCACTTGCTTGTTGGTAATTCAGTTTTTATATTGTCATGGTTTATTTGTTTCATCTATACAGAAGTTTCAGAATCCAGTCCTCTACTGTTTTCTGGGTTTTTAGTCACAGTAGATGATGACCAGTTCAATTTTTCAATCCAAAACCCTGTCTCTACTGTAACTGCACTTACTTGTCTCATGCAAAGTTTGCACAGTCATTTTTGCCAACTGAATTTTAGCTGTTTCAAAATTTGTTCACAAATTTTTACTTTCAAATCATAAGAGCTTTGCAAAAAAAAAAAAATGGTTGTTTATTGTAGTGGCCTAAATTTTGTATTCAGTGTCTGCAGTCAGAAGATTGGAAAAAAATGACTTTTTATTAAGTTTAATTTAACTTAAGGAAAACTAATGGAGCTATATTTAACAGCTTTTCAATCTTACAATTTTAACTAACTCTAAACCTTAATTTTATTACTTTTAGTAATAAAATTCTGATTCAAGCTGGATCAAGATGTATTCCCTAATCTTGAAATTCAGTATTTTGTCACTGTCATATGCAAGTTACAAAGTATAACAGCTTATTTCTGTATGAAAATATTAGATGAACTAGTAACTGAAAATACCCTTGACAGATATCTAATGTTATAACAGCATTTCAAAATTTGAATCCTTACAGAGAGCGCCATTCACTAAGATATTGGTGCTTGAATTTCTCATAAGCTTTTGTTATATCTTCTGATTTAAAGTCACTTCTAAGTGATTAGGTTGGTAAAGAAGTTATAAGTAAGATGTCAGTGTATCATTTTAATTTTAAACATTTGAAAAGGTGCAATTCTCTTCAGGTTTGAACCTAATTGTTTGCTTTTCTATCTTTACTTAATTTTTATCAGCATTGCCTAGAGGATTAGAGTAATATAAATAGTATATTACTGTTTTGAAATATGAAATATACTTCAAATCTTGGTTCCTATCTTTTGGTCGCTGCTATACTTTTCCAAGTTTGTCAAAGTTTTGAGATGTCTTGAATGAACTACTATATTTCAGTAGTAGCTTTGCAGGAATATTGCTAATGTTCTTGTTATCTAATGATTAATCATGTATGTGAATTGAATTAATAGGTATTGACTTTCGGCTTGACTACTATCTATCTAGCTTTTGGTTATGAGGTGGATACAATGCTTGCAATAACTGTAGCTCTAAATGGTTGTGTTCTCAGAAACCTTGTTAGTCATTTAATGGTTATCTTGTTGCAACATTTCTCAATGTTGTAGATTTAAAATTCAACTCTTTTGCTTTGCTCTTTAATAATGCAAAGTCAGAACAAAAGTTACACTTTGCTCTACAAAAGCCTCACCAGAATAAAATCTAACCAAAATATAAATAAAATGAAAATTGCATATATAATATATGCATATATATCAGGTAACAGTGGTTAAGTAATCTCTAGGTGAGACAACGAAAAAAGACAACGAAATCAAGAAAAATAAAACTTACAGAGTGAAAAAGAAATTGTATATCATTTTTGGGTCAAATATCTATTATAGATAATTGCACTAGCATTAAAATTAAGAAAAATCAAGTAGTGGGTGGACTCCCATTTTAAACTATATATCTGTATCTACTTCATGCAACTGTTTTAAATAACCTAAAATCATTGGGGCCATGCTTCAGAGGATAGTAGTAATTATTCTTTGAGCTATAATCCTAATGACTTTGTATTTATGTTTAACATGGTGTCTGGTTATGGGTTGAAATCTGTAAAAAGAAAATTGAATGTCAAATATGTAGAAATATAATCGATAATCTTTATTTGAATAACTTTGAGGACACTCTTTATGTGAAAAATATTTCTTGATCGGATTTTGCATAGTGTATCAAAATGATATAGTTTTTGTTATGGCAATTTCAAACAGGATCTTAAAATTTTGTTTTGGTATAAGTAAAATTTAACTTGAAATTTTGGAGTAGATTTTGTTGAGCAGTTTAGGTTTTCTCAGTAAGGCTTAAATTCTGAAATGTTTAATGAAGGAATATTGATGATTGTGGTGTTTTCAAGAATATGAATAATATAACAGTCAGTCCAAATAAGAATTAAACCAAGTCATAGATTCATCCATTTGAGATTTTGTATATCAGCTGCAGACTATTGATACAAAGTTGTACAAGTTGATATCAAAAAGTTCCTGGATTAGTTTGGTAAAAGAATAACTTATTTACCTAAGTTTTAACATCTTTGAAATAGTCATCTTGCACAGCAATAAATAGCTCCCAGTGTTCCAGCCACTTTTAGAATCCAGTCTGGAAGTCATTTTCCATAAGTGATCTCAACAACGGTGTTAAAACAGTGACCTTTGAGCTGCATTTTCATCTTGGGGAAGAGATAGAAGTCCACAGGTGCTAAATCTGGCAAATAGGGTGGGTGGGGAAGTGATAGGATGTTTTTGGCTAGAAACTCATGAGTGAGGAGTACATTGTCATTGTGAAGAATTCAGTTCTTCATGCTCCACAGATCCGGTTGCTTTCGTCAAATGTCTTCCCTCAAACACTTCAAAACAGCACAGTAGAACTTGATTTACAGTCTGGCCCTGGGGGATAAATTCTTGATGCACAATATTGTAGATGTTGAAAAACACGAGCATGTTCTTGGTTGAATTACGGTTTTGTTGTGCCTGTGCCACCCAAAACATTGTGTACGACCCATTGCCTTGTTGCTGTAAGCTTGCCGAGGCATACTCAATGTCTCTGCAGCAAACTTCCCAAGTTTAATGCAAAATTTCACATTGGCTTTTTGTTCCAACTTCCTGTCCATGACAAAAATTGCAGACTACAGCAAACACGTGATCACAACACATTTCACAACCTGCAAAGTAAACAGTGATGTCACTCAGCACAGTGCCTCATGAAGGTCACTGCTAGCTCTCACTGTGCATGCAACCATGTGCTGCCATCTGTTGGCACACTAAAGAAATAGTCCTGGAACCTTTTGATACCACTTGTAATTCTTTAAGGTTAAAATTTTTCACCGCAACTTTAAAAATGATGAAATATTTTTTCTGGAAAATTAAATTTTTATTAATTTATTTTAGACATTTTCAATTATTACTTCACAGTTCCTTGTATGACCATACCTACTTTAAGAAAGATTAGAAGAAACATTGTGCATGTCTGTGTAAATAACTAAAGAGTACATTGTAGTTAGGCTAAATGTAAAAGAAAATGCTTGGACTTAACTGTCCTGCTTGATGCTGCATTAAAGAATGAAATAGAAACCACTATTTTAGTTTGTACATGAGAAAGGTAGAACATAAATGGAAAAGTGAAGCTGTAAAGTAATGAATTAGTGTGACAGGCAATATAAAAAAATGGCTGTATAGTTATAGCGATATGTGTAATGGTACCATCATGTGCTAATGACAGGTTGAAGAAAGACATTTAATTTTAAATTTTGAAAGAAACTTGCCATAACCGACGTATGACAATGTTCATTTTTAGTTTCACTTGCTGTTTTATATACAATGAAATCCTGTAATAGTTTATGTTCTAACAACAACTTGAAACCATATTAATCACATTGCAATTAGATCCTTAAAATATGAAGAGAACTTAAGTCTTACTCAAGTAGTTGCCAACTATCATTCCTTCAACATAGTTTTCAGGATCTAGTCAGTCTTCAAATAATTTCCTTAGTATATTTTGTTCATCTCTGAAGTGAAGAAAATATCTTTTGATTTATGTTGGTAAATCTTGTAATACTTCTTAATAATTGTGTGTTCAAATCATTCTTTAAACTTATTGAACAAATTTCTAGAAAAGTACTAGAGAATTTGATAGTGCTCAGCATTCACTAGTAAAATCTATCTTAAAAGTTGTCAAAATGTCACTTAGAATTTCACACATAGGAAAGTATACCATAGGGTTTAATTTTCAGATTTAATTCTTTCATGTGTAACAGCACAAAGCAATAGTGTCATATTTTTCAATCATTAAGATAAAATGTTGCCATATATATATATATATATATATATATATATATATATATATGTTGAGTTTTGTGGATTTGTCTTCCTCCTATCCATTATAGGATAAGTAATGGATAAATAACACATACACACACCTTGATGTATATCTGTACATGCAATAATACTTCTGGAAAATTCTATTATGAACCTTTTTCCCCTCTTTCTATGCTGGCAATATTATTGTATACTTATATATAAATATGTGTGTGAGTGTATATGTGTTCTGTCTGCTTTTATTTTAACATTATTTACATGCTTTGTAAAGATGGTAACACAGTGTCTTTACTTACCTCTGCTACAAAAACCTATCCAGCCATTGAGCTGTTCTTCGAAGGACTAATAAAAATAGTACCTTACTTAGAAATATATGAAGGCTAGCAACAGAAAGAAAATCCTGCTACAATGATTTTGTATGACTTGTGCTAGTATGGGAAAGGAGGCATTAAAATAATGATGGTGATAAGTGTAAGGCTTCAGGAAATATAACCATTTATCTTTTATTTGTTCCAGTCATTTGACTGCAGCCATGCTGGGACACTACCCTGAAGAGCTTAGTCGAACAATTTGACTTAGTACTTATTTTTTTTAAGCTTGGCATTTTATCGAATTTACAGGGATGTAAATAAACCAACACCAGTTGTCAAGCAGTGGTGAGCGACACACGCACACACACAACAGGCTTCTTCCAGTTTCTGTCTATCAAATCCACTCACAAGACTTTGGTCGACCCAGGGCTACAATAGAAGACACTTGTTCTAGGTGCCATGCAGTGGAACTGAACCTGGAATCATGTGGCTGGGAAGCAAGCTTCTTACCACACAGCCATATCTGCACCTGTAATGTTTATGTTTCCCCCCACCCCTCAGATGATATGGTTAATTCTAAAGTTTCAGCACTATCTGTATCAATGTAGCAGATATAGTCATCAAACATACTACTTATTTATATTTTTATTAATAAAATATTTGATTACTGTTTACAATTCTGTCTTATCCTTGTAGTGTTAATTTTTCTATTCTAAATAACTTGTCGTTCTAACTTAGTACAGTCACATTTTGTATCCTTTTAATGGCATGTACATAATGAAATTTTTGAAGTGTGATAATGCAATTTTTCTATTTATTATTTATATTAATCTTGAAATCCATAAATATCAGAATGCTACAAATTCAAAGATTGCTTTCACCATATTGTGGAGAAATATCTACATTATCAGATCAGCAATTCAGTCTTAAATATTTTTGGTAACATATATTATGTAACACAATGGGCTAGCTTCTTGAGTTAACTGTACATATGGATTTTTTTTTAGTAAGCAGATAACTTTTATGAATAGCCAAAACCCAATAGAAATTGAAGACCAGTTACTCAATATATATAGTGCTTCTCTTGTCACAGCAAACTGGGTCTCATTAGAGTTTAGTATTTATGCTGTGCACCTATTTTTAGTGAGTTTTCTTTTAGCACTTCTTTGAATTTGTTGGTGTGTAACTCTATAAATTGGCTGCAGAGATCAAGGATTTAAACTTCTCTTGATCCTTAGTGAAGATATTACTTTTTTTTCTTTGTAATTACAGCACAACTTCATAATACGATATCAGCAATGAAAATATTAAAAAATAACCAACACTGTGAAACTGGAATCATAAACTTGTCTAGTACTCTTGATAAAGCAAAACAGATTGTTATGGTCAACTTTCATTCCTCCTAAAGTACCATTCAAATCCTGAGGTTGATGGTGTCCACTCCCTTTCCTCAAAATTGCTGGGAGTAAACCAAAAGATAAATAACAGCTAAGAAGCTGCTGGTTGAATTGTTTGTACAAATGTTCAATGAGATATTGGAGTAAGTTTTAACCCTTTTAAGACCAAACTGCCTGAGTCCACCCTTCGTTTTATGGCACAAACTTCCTGTTTTAAAGTTATCTAAGAACTTCCTATAAAAATTTCATGTTAATTTATGTTCCAATCATCAGTTTAATAATTACAAATTTACTTTGATATATTCTTCATTTGCAAACTTAATTGAAAGAAAAACACTATTTCAACAGAAATATGGCAACAAAAGGGATAATGACATAGGGAAGTTCACATTCCGAGCCAAATCGAGTGAGTTAAACGCAAGGGTTTGAATGACTTTTTAAGTCTATCATTTATTGGCATACGAAGAGTACTTACTAGTAAAGAGTATTGCATAGAAGTTCAAATTTGTTTCCTAAAGGAGTCAAATGGTGAAATGTGTAATGATGAAATTTATTATTTTTATGTAAATTACATTTGACTTTTAAATATTCCAGTCTTATTACAATTACATTTTTGTGATAATTTTTTAGTTGTAAAATCTGTGAGTGTTTTGGTTACTATGATGAAATGTAGACTCCCATATATTTTTTCTAAAACCTTAATTTTTCTAACCCTTAATAAATATTTTAAGCGATTCCAAAATTTGTGATATCTTTCTTTCACTTTTTGTGATATGATCAGTTGGATAGGTTGTAACAAGTATTATTATTAAAGCAGTGAACTAGCAGAATTGTTAGCATGCTGGGCAAAATGCTTAATGGCAATTTGTCTGTTTTTATGTTCTGAGTTCAAATTCTGTCAAGGTTGACTTTGCTTTTCATCGTTCCAGAGTTGATAAAGTACCAGATGAACACGGGTTGATGTAATCGACTTATCCCCTTGCCTGAAGTTGTTAGCTTTATGCTAAAGTTTTAAACTATTGTTATTATTATTAGTAGTAGTAGTGGAGGGCACATGGTCTATTGGTTAGGGAGGGTGCTGCACTCACAATCTAGCAATCGTGATTTCATTTCCTAGACCTGGTGGTGCGTTGTGTTCTTGAGTAAAACACTTCATCTTGCATTGCTCTGCAATCACTTGGATACCTGATGCATGGTACACTGTGCACCTGTTCAGACAACATCAATTTGATGGAGAGAGTGAGCTAATGTGCAATACGAACACTTGATCATTATAAACAAATCATTTGTGCAGGTTATCCGGCAAAAGCTGAATGCTCATACGTTGTCTTTAATAGGAGAGTCCATCAGTAGCAGTTGTGGCAAGCTGGCAGATTCATTAACATACTGGACAAAACACTTAGCATTTTATTCATCTTTACATTCTGAGTTCAAATACCTCTGAGGTTGATTTTGCCTTTCATCTTTTTGAGGTTGATGAATAAGTACCAGATGAACACTGTAGTTGATTTAATCAACTAGCTCCTTCCACACAAAATTTCAGGATTATTATTATTAATCATTGGATGGTAGTGTAGTAGTAAAATTATTAGAGCTCTGGGACAAAATTTCTGACACTATTTTTGTTTATATTTCAGTTGAAATCCTTTTGAACCAAGTGTTGGGCATGAACTGTATTTGATTCAATGATGTGTTCTTGTCCTCTTGAAAGAGATTGGTAATATACATGTAATTATAAGATTACATGTATTTAAATTTGAAAAAAGATCAACTCTTTGAAGTTTTCTTTGGTTACTTATTAACCCTTTTTGTTATTTGATATTATATACAAAAGTTAGCAACAATAATTTAACTCTAAAAAAATGGTTTCAAACAGCCAGACTTCTTGTTCTGTTAGTACTGCTTGTATGTATTTTTTTTTAAAGTTGGTAGCTATTAAGTTATTCAGTTGGTAATTACATGATTGCATTGTAAGGTGAAAATGTTTATGAATAGCTTCAGTTGATTTTCAATGAGTTGATTCATATTGTATATGTTAATAGTATGATCTTTGTTGTATATGCTAATGAAATGTGCTTCAGTGTGGTTTCTTTGTGCAAAGTGAGAACACAAGTTAACCTGAAACAGCCCAAGCATTGTTGGCTTAAGTCACTTCACTTCGGCTATGATATAACTATCTTTGTTTAACCCTGATTGGAAATACCTATGGTCAAAGACGTTTCAGTTGTAACCATTCTGTTTTTATATATATATATATATATATATATATATATATATTTTGTTTCAGACATAATGGGACTTAAGATTTTGCTATCTAATGTGTTGTTTCTCACCTAAAATAGTAGGGTATGTTTCAAAGGAAATTTAGTTGCTCTTTCTAACAAGTCTGGAAAATGAGACTGGTAGACTAGTTTAACACTAACTTGCCATCATGGGTGCTTTTAGTGGTGTCCATCCTGTTGCAAGTATTCAAGTCAGGTCTCTGCTTTGAGGATACTGTCCTCTCCCTTTCACTCCAGTTTTGGAAGCCCTGTAATGGCTTATGGATACTGCTTTTCTTCTTGATTAAAAGATAAAATTTTTTTCTTTTTTTAAATCGTGTAGAAGTAACTTCCGGCCTCTAAATCTTACATTTGTGTGAAATCAATACAAAATTGTCATATACCAGTATTGGCATATACTGGAATTATAAATTTATGCTTATTGAGTCTTTAAAAAAAAAATTTAGTGAATAATTTCCTTATTATTAAGGTGGCAAGCTGGCAGAATCGTTAGTGTGCTGGACGAAATTCTTAGCAGTATTTTGCCCATCGCTATGTTCTGAGTTTGAATTCCGCTGAGGTTGACTTTTGGGGTTGATAAAATAAGTACCAGTTGAACTTTGGGGTTCATGTAATTAGCTCATCCCCTCCCCCAAAATTGCTGCCCTTGTGGCAAAATTTGAAACCATTATTATTATAAAGGTAGTGAGCTGGCAGAATCGTTACTGCTCCAGGCAAAATACTTGGCAGCATTTCGCCTGTCTTTAATGTTCTAAGTTCAAATTCCACCGATGTTGATTTTTTGCCTTTCATCTATTTATGGTCAATAAAATAAGTACCAGTTAAGCACTAGAGTCAATGTAATCAACTTACCCCATCCCCTGAAATTGCTGGCCTTGTGCTAAAATTTGAAATCATCATCATCATCATTATTATTATTAGTAGTAGTAGGGAAAAATACTTTGTGGGAATTCTCCTGGCTGTTATGAGTTCAAACACTATCAAAGTCAAGTTTGCCTTTTCAGGTTGATAAAATATAGTACTAGTCAAGTATTGGGATCAGTGGTATCAACTGATCCCAGCCATCTCATAATTACTAGCCTTGTACCATTATTATTATTATTTACTTTGACAGGTATCATATAAAATTAAGTTAAAGTACTATTAAGTTGAATTATGTTGTGGGGTATGTTCACTAAGACACTGGAACAAGTTTTAATGAGATAAAACTTTGCTTAGCCAGATCAACTGAGTTTAAACCAGTGAGTGTCAACCAGGGTCCATATGACCCCTGTGGGTCCATATAAGGTTTTGGGCATCCACACTAGCAAAATAGTCAATTGGAGATTGACTGTAATATCTTAAGTTCCCACGTAAAGTTTTGATTTGAATGTATCTATTGCAAGAAACAGCTAGATTTCTTTCTCTAACACTTTACATAGTTCAACTTATGAAAATTATTGTGTGAATAACAAAGTAGGAATTTTGAAGGCAGTATCTATATAACTAATTTTTACACATCAAATGGCAATGGGAGCCCACCAGAATAAAATAGTTATCAAAGGGGTCCATAGATAAAAAAAAAATGGTTGAGAACCACTGGTAAGAATAAAAAAAAAAGATTCAGATTTCTCTGTATGTAAATTCATCTTATATTGACATATTAAGAACACTTGTTATGGAAATAAGAGAAGTGCTTTATAGAAAAGGTTCGAATTTATTTCCTAAAAGAGTTGTATGACAAAACTTGTAATGATGAAATTATTTTTCTTTGCAAACTGGATCTGAGCTTTGAAAATTCTGGTCTTTGGTTACTGCTTTGCACATCTTATTTCTGGCTGGTATCCAAGACCTTTAGAAGGAGGATATTTTTAGATTGATATACTCATACCTTACATGAAACTGAGACTTTCAGTGATGATCCATAAGCACCAAAAGATGAAGAAACTTATGATTTAATATTGGTTTCTGCCTGAAAGAAAGACTGAATTTAGTACTTTAAGCTAACAAAACGTCACTATTTGAATGCAGTGAGTATTACATAATTCAGTTGGACCAAGCTATTGAAAGTTTAGAAATTTTTCTGAGTCTTAGTAGAACAGCAGCCATCAACCTTCCAGCTTGTAAGCCACCATCTTACAAATTTGGTAGCTGCAGGTCTCAAGATAACCAATATTTCTTTAAGAAAATGTAATTTTTTGTGTAGGGTCTGCATGAAGAAGACTTATAGAATATGTTACCTTGAATCTGAAAATTAGTTAACATAGCTTGAAATCTGGTGTCTGAACAGCAGATATAGAAGGATTATTGTGAACTTTCACATTTATACAAATAAGAAGAATTCCTGCAATCCCATTGTATCAAAGGTTATGTGATAATTTTTAATGAAATGGTTGAAGAGACTAAGAGTAAACAACTATACTAAATAGGCTTGAGCATATTATAAAGAAATTCATACAAGGGAGTGGAATAGCTCTCAAAATTTGAGCTTAGTTTTAATGCATGTCTGTCGAGTGTTCAGCCACTTGCACATTAATTTCATGAGCATGCTGTTCCATTGCTTGAATCAACTGGAACACTCATCATCATAACCAACAGAGTGCCAGATATACATTATATATATATATATATATATATATATATATATATATATATATATACATATAAACATATATATATAATCATACATATACACACACATATATATAACATTGATAACAAAGAGGAGAGTGGAGAGTTTATTCACATCCAAAAATGTCTTTATTCAAAAGTTTTCTACAGCATATTCATCTGACCTACATATGTTTCGACTGCACATTGCTTTATATGCAATTATGCATTCTAGTCATTGCAATTTCATCAAGGGTCCTTCACTTAGAACAGTTTCAAAGTGAACTGATTCAAATAAGTGTCCTGTGTTGCTATTTATATTTGATGGATTGCTGGTCTTATAATCACCTCTGCTAGTATTACAGTTTAAGTGTGGTTTTAAAAATGTTTATTCAGTTTTCAATTAATTCTGGCAGTTTTGTTTACATGTTGCTGCATGGAGTCCATTATTTATTCAGAGGTATTTTACTTATTTTCGGTTTATACCCTCAATGTTGTTATTATTAGTATTATTAGTATAAATATCATTTATTATTACATCATTACTGTAACTAGCATAATTACTATACATCGGGAGCTATGTTTATTTAAATTGCTTAAATGTTTATCTTCTCAAGTGTGGACATCTTAGAGCCTGTTTCTGTCGTGTTTTATAAGAGTAAATTTAGAAGTGAACATTTGGTACATTTCTTCCAGACAAATTCACATCTTCCGCACAAAGGTCACATCTATTATCATCTATTCTATAAGGTTTTGCCTTACTAATTATTTCCCAGCCAATTGCATATACTTTGCTACTAACTTTTAGTGTCTAAATTAGTTTAAGGCTAGTAGTATTCATTTTGCCCCTATAATATAACATGAGCTGTACTCCCTATTTTCTCAGGTAACCTTACATCTGTATACAATATTTTTATGCCTACAGTTAGAGTTAAGCAGGCAAACCCTCTTCCTTGCACAGTTGCATTTGATAGTTCTACTACTTCCATTAACAGTTCCTGCTTCAGCTTCTCTAGAGGCGATTTCTAAATTCTCCTGCCTTTCATCTAAGCTATTATTCTTTCCCACATAGATAACATTCTGAGTACTGTACTTTCTAAGATTCATACCTTCCACTTCCAAGCTAATGTGGGAGTTTGTTCGGGTAGCTTTTGTTTGATTGGTTGTCAAACCATAGTTTGTATCCTGATACCTAGTTGGGTTACCTATGGTTTGGTTGCTTATGTTGACATTGTTGCTATTTATTGACCTATACTTATTATTCTGGTTACTGTTGTTGTTATTGTATATATGGAAACTGGTTAATCCACTTGCGTTGTGTGCTGCTATAATTTGTGCTAGATTTCTGCTATTAAAAAATGTTAGTCTAATTCTATGTTTATTAAATACTCTATAGTATTTACTGTCTTTTGGAAAATGTTTAGCCAATCCTGAATAGAACAATTTAGATTTAATTTTTTACCTTTTTGAACCATGCCAGACTCATAAGGGCCGGTTTCCCAGTTTCAGTGGTGTATATATTCTCCACCTGGATGGGACACCGATCTGTTGTAGAATTACTCATTTTTACCAGCTGAATGGACTGGGACAATGTGAAATAAAGTGTTTTGCTCAAGAACACAATGCATCACCTGGTCCAGGAATCAAAACCACAATCTTATGATCATGAATCCAACACCCTAACCACTAAGCCATGCACCTCCACAATTTAGGTATATTGGAAATTATTTGTTTTCCAAAAGGAATTATATACCACTCCATTTGCTAGAGGTATCTATTGCATACAAAGCAATGTACAGTTGCTGCATATGTAGGTCAGATGAATATGCTGTGGAAAACTTAAAGAAATTTTTGGATGTAAATAAAATCTCCACTTTCCTCTTTGTTATCAATGTTATTAAATACTCTATGGATTATTTTAAATTCTGAATAGGAACACGGAATTACCCAATGAGTGAAGTTACCAGTACCTAGTATCTCTTTCTAAGCTTGAGTACTATTTGAAGACCATTGTGAATAGCTGACATTTAAACCAATTTGAGAGATAGTATGGTGTCCGCCAGGAAAGCTTTTCCACTTTATGCTCTCCCTCTCTCTCTAATATATATATATATATATATATATATATA
>NC_068994.1:22889882-22893517 GCF_001194135.2 Octopus bimaculoides
GACATATAAGGTGTCAAGATTCAGTAATCTTTTGGCTATCAAATAAACTCTATTTTCATTTACATATTTTCTACGTTATCTCAACAACCAGCTTTAGTTATTTGAAAGATACTACTCTAAAACGACCAGGTTTCATTAAAAAGTGAAAATAGTTTCACACTTTCAATTTGAACCAAAATTACAAGAGTGATGATGTGTGAATAATGAAAGTAATGTTTCTCCAAATTAGTGACATCTGTGCTATAATAAAGAAAGCTGCTTATTAAAGGCTACCAAATAAACTATGATTTTGGCACAAGTCTTTTTTACTCCTAAAATAACCTTGGAAACGAGGTCAGGTTGCACAATTTTGAGGTCATTTTTGGGCAATATTTCGATTTGCTTCTAATATTTCACTTTTGTCAGCTGTTTCATGCATGCATAAAATTCTACTCAGACAAACATTTATGAAAATGTACACTTAAATATTGTATTAAAATAAGCGACAACCAAAACAATTTCATTAAAAGACATCCATTTCTTCATGTTATGAGGAAATACAGTCACTCTCTCTCTCTCACTTGCTCATGCACACATACATGCAAAAAAGATGTGCATACATATCATTCACACATGGTAGTGTATGAATAGTGTTCTTAAGGTCACCATTTACTCACTTGCGACCACTTCTAGGCTTTGTCACTAATTCAGTTTGTAACCAAATTAGATAATGTTTGCATTTTTAGATTGGTTACATCCTAAGTTACATTTTACAACTACAAAATTTGGAAATTGCTTTGGTAGAAAAAAAGTTTCAGTAAAATATGTGAGGTCAAAAACGGGAGAGTAACGCTTGAAATCGACTTTGGGTCCAAATAATTTTTTTTTTAAAGAAATCTATAGTTTATTTTAGCTTTTATGATAGATCTCAGTGAGAGGAATCTATCCATGTTAGTTATATGCAAAAATATTCATTAGAAAAAAGTACTGAGGTAAAAACTGGTGCAAAAAAAAAAACAAAGGAAATGCCTAAAATTGAGTCTGGCTCCAAATATTATTATTCTTTCAAAAGAAATCTATATTTAAATGCAACTTTTCTGATAGATCTCCATTAGATGAATCCAATGATGCCAATTTTGTCCAAAAAAAAAAATTTTTAATAAAATAAATACTATTGGGGTAAAATGTGCTGAAAACAGAGGCAACGCCTAGGATCAAATTCAGAACCTAAAAAGTTTTTTTTCTTACCTCATATGATAGAATTCATCAAGACAAGTGTCACGGTGCTAATCTTTTCAAAAAATATTCACATATGGTAGTGTGTGAATAACATTCTTAAGGTTAACATTTACCCATGACTACTAGGTTTTTGTTACTAACTCAGTTTTTAACCAAATTAGATGATATTTACATTTTTAGATTGATCACATCATAAGCTATATTTCGAGCTAACAAAATCTGAAAATGGGTTCAGTAGAAAAAAAAGTTTGAGTCAAATATGTGAGGTGAAAAATGAGAGAATAATGCCTGAAATCGACTTTGAGTCCAAATATTTTGTTTTTTTTTAACTAAATCTATATTTTATTTTAACTTATATGATAAATCTCTATAACAGGAATCTATCCATGTTAGTTATATGCAAAAATATTCAGTAGAAAAAGTACTGAGGTAAAAGTTGGCGATAAGAAAGGAGATTAATGCCTGAAATCAACTTTGACTCCATATATTATTCTTCTTTCAAAAGAAAACTATATTTAAATTTAACTTTTCTGATAGGTCTTGACTACAAAAATCCCATGATGCTAATTATATACATAAAAAATTTAAATAAAAAAACTACTGGGGCCAAATGTACCAAAAACAGTGATAACACCTAAAAGCAAATTCAAAACCTAAACATTTTGTTTTTGTTTAGCTCATATGATAGAACTCATCAAGACAAGTGGCGTGGTGCTAATCTTTTCAAAAAATATTCAAAATGAAAAAAGTTATTATATAAGCTAAATGTGCCAAAAGTACGTAAAACAATTTTCAAGTAATATCGTTACTTAATACAGTACTAAGACGACGAGCTGGCAGAGTCGTTAACATGCAGGTTGAAAGCTTTGTGGCATTTCGTCTGTTTCTATGTTCTGAGTTCAAATTCCGCCAAGGTCGTCTTTGCTTTTTATCTTTTCGGTACTCGATAAAATGAGTATCATCTGAGCACTGAGGTCGATGTAATCAACTTCCCTCCCCTCTGGATTTAATGGCCTTCTGACAAAATTGGAAACCAACATTGCAAAATGTTTGATTCAATTCAGTATTTAGGTATCTTGCAAAGATCTACCTCATATTCATAGAATACACTATACTGTAGTACATATATATTGTAATAAATATCATTCACACATGGCAGAGTGTGAATAATATTCCTAAGGTCAACATTTACTCACTCACGACCACATCTAATCTTTGTCACTAATTCAGTGTTTTACCAAATTTGATGATGTTTATACATGGTTAGAGTGGTCACCTCCTAAGCTACATTTTGAGCTACAAAATTTGAAATTTCAGTAGTAAAAGTTCAGTAGAAAAAAAGATGAGATTTCAAATATCTGGAGGTCAAAAAGGGGAGAATGACACCTGAAATTGACTTCAGGGATATACACATGACGCTGCATACATACTTTTGTAAATACACACATACACATAAGTAACTTTTAAAATACTTATGAAGGGAAACAAAGGTGACAGTGACGAATACGTAGCTTTAAAGAGAGATGGGGTAAGTTGACAACAATTGATGACAAGTGGACTCTTTTCTGCTGTCCATCATAAATAAACACACACACACACACATCTTTATTGCAGAAAAATGTTACTGAGGTTTAAAGTTTAATCATTTTCACCTAATCAGAAAACAGGATTTAGAAGCTAGCATTTTCTGCGTTATAGTTGTCTATCACAAAACGAAACCAAAATCATTATACAAGGAGGAATTTTTATTAAACAAATGAACGCAAAGCGTTATGACGACCTAAGTTGTAAGAACTTCTGAAGTTTTAACAAGTCTTTTGCTTGCTTTTTAAACTTTAATTCAATATTAAGAGTATCAGAATTTAGATGATTATTTCTTAGGATAATTTGACAAGGTCTTTGCTTTCAGATAGTATGATTGGATTTTCAGACTAACAAAATTTAGATTTTTTATTTTCAGGCAAGTTGACAAGGACAGTAGCTGAATTGCAGGCTTTATTTTTTTTATTTTACATGAATTTCGACTAACAAACTAACATTTCCCCCAACAAGAGCAAGTGGCTCCTCCTACCTCACTGTGGATGCATTGGCTATTTTTGCATTTTTAAAAATCTTATATTAGCCATGGCTTTACTATTCCTATGATCATATTATCTTCTTACTATAATAGTTGATATATTCTCATACCTCTTCTTGCTAACTCTTCTTATTATATATAGATATAACTCATTTATTTCTTGATTTTATAATAAAATTAGTATTCACTATTATATAGAAAATTATCAAAATAATTTTTTAAAGTAAATTTTAAAATTTTTTGTATTTTTTAATAGATGAGCTTGAAATCAGTTTATGGAAAGTGGATTATATTTTATTTATAGAAATTGGAGTTTTAAATTGGTTTATGAGAATTAGAT
>NC_068994.1:22893651-22895622 GCF_001194135.2 Octopus bimaculoides
TTTTATATTAGCCAATGCAGTGAAACCCTGTCCAGATAATTTTTTTTTATTTTTAGAATTTAAGAAAAAATATGTGAAAATTAAAAAAACAAAATAAACTTATTTTAATTCAATCAACAATGAAAAATAATTCAAATATTTTTTAACAAAAGAATATTTATTAGTTTTATTATATTGCCTGGAAACAAAAGTGGATTACAATGAAAAATGCGGGCGCATGCATGTTAATATTCTTAAGTTATTACACCTGGGAAAGTACAGAGCAAAATTTCTCCAGTAGAATTTGTTTAATTCGTCACCTCTGAAGGAAACTAAAAAGTACTTAAAATTAAAATTCTACTGTACTTAAAATATTGCAGCCAAGAATAACATTTTTAAAATTAAAATGATTTATATTATATTGAGATAATTTATTTTATTTATTATGAGAATCTAAAAGACAAGTAAATTTCTAAGAACAGGGTACAAAAATAATCAAAAATAAACTTTAAAAATTTTTTAAATCATAGCTTTTGAAATACACAATTAAGATAGTCATTTTATTTAGTTATATCAAGTACAAACAATAAAATATGAAGTTGTTAAAAATATTGCACAAGATTTCTTTTTCACTTGAATTGAAATCCCATTACATAAAAACATTGATTGCAGTAGAATGGTCATTAAATTGTTTCAGATCAACCATGTGCTCTGTCAATTCTTCCACATTAAAAACAAACAAAAAATTAAGATGACAAATAAATCATAAGTAAAATTTATTAATTAGCAATAATACAGAATTAGCCTAATTCATTTTTGGCTAATTTGTTACTTCACCTAAATTTGTACTTCACCTAAATTGTCACTTACAATTTTCTTCTAGGGTGACTAATTAGGTGAATTATACAGTATTTTTAAAAAATTAATTTTATTATATTTCATTTTTAAAATACTGCTTTTACTAAAAATACAGACTTAAATATTTTTTTTCTGAAAATAATAAAAATTACTGGGGCTGTACATGAAAAGAGTTTCTGAATATAAGCCCCATAGGCTTAAAATCAGATAGGGTTATTTTTGGAAAAACCCAGCAATGTTTTTATAATTTTTGTTTTAATAAAATATAGTAAATTTTAGAAATGTTATTCTTGGTTGCAATATTTTAAGTACAGTAGAATTAAAATTTTAAGTACTTTTTATATTCCTTTAGTGGTGATGAATTAGGCAAATTCTACTGTTCTGTAATTTTCCAGGTGTATTAACTTAGGAATATTAACATGCATGTGCCTGCATTTTTCATTGTAATGTACATGAAAGATAAGGTGTGTGTGTGTGTTTGTGAGTGAGTGAGTACCACTTGTACATTCATGCAAAAAAATACCTACATGAGAACACACACCTTTACTCTCTCTCTCTCTCTTGCACATGCACACATGCCCATTTCATAAACACATACATACATCTTTCACTCTCTGCTTTCACTTCAAAGCAAATGTTGCCTTTTCCCTTTCTCCTCTCTTTCAATTTCTGCTCTCTTCAAAGCATAAAGAAATAAAAAAAATTTATGTAAATTAAGAAACAATCATGATCCCATATGATTGAGTTGACAACTTTGCTGCTTCAAACGAAAGTATGCCATTAAATAACTTCTTTTGGCACACACACGCTCTAGGTAAAACTTCTGTATGAATTAAGATATTTCTTGCTGTGTGCACACGCAAAATTACAGCTCAAATCCAATTGAAATAACCTTTTTTTATTCTGTAATTTGTGTTTGTGATAAACTGATCTTTGATATAAACTTAAAAGGAAGTTCTCCCAGAAATCTTGTCCTTTACTTGTTGTTTTAGAATGTCCAGGGTGACATTTGCACCCCTACCTTATTTTTTTCCTAAAATTTCTTCTGATTCCTGTTTTCGATACAGGAGATTATGATTTCGCCCAAAAAACATGTTCTCAATATTTTGATTTTCTCCCTTGCCATCCCAATTT
>NC_068994.1:22895959-22897295 GCF_001194135.2 Octopus bimaculoides
GTGAAACACTGGGAGATTTTAGCTTTTTGAAAGCTGGTAGGTGATGGGTGGGTGAGGTGGAGGAAGGGGCATTGAGTGTTTCTTCAAGAAAAATTAAACTTACAAAAAATATATATTTCCCAGATTCATAATCTCTTTATTTTTCTATGTGGATTAAAAAAAAAATTCCAAAAAAGTTACAAATTAAAAAATTGCAGTGTAGATGGAGGGAAATTAACATTTTGAAAATGTGATTTCTGGGCAAAATTTCTTTAACCTCCTTTTATACATTGAAACAATATATAGTTTGTGATCCTTCTTAAGAGCAGAAAGCACTTTCATGCAAATCGTACCCTCTACCCCTTCACATCTAAACAAACAATAACTTCTATTATGCCAGTAATCCAGCTCACTATATATCAGCAGTGTCAATTCTGCCCGTAAGAAATGGACAAATAATACAATGTGGCTGTAGGTCATAACACCCGGGCAATGCTGGGATGCATTGCTAGTATATAAATAATAAGAGTGGCTTGTTCGCAATTTTATAATCAAAAGGTAGAAATATATACGTCACTAAAGTGATTGAGATCACTAGTCAGCATGAGTATTGCTAAAAATAAGAGATAAAACACGTCCTAGTCACAAGAAGCACCTAATCTTAATGATTGACAAGGGAGGCAAGCTCCTTCAGCACCTAGGCTTAGCCATATTACAATGATTTCGTGCTTATATTAATGCTCATCAGTGACTCTCATCTAGCACCTTTGGTTAAACTCAACTCGCCTTGTCAGTTTAAAAGATTATTGGAGAAATCACATGCTGGTTTCCTAAATGGCAAAAGTGAAAATTATAAATAATAAGGGTGGCTTGTTTGCAATTTTACAACTGAAAGGTAGAAAAATAAAGTGATAGAGAACACTTGCGAACATGATATTGCTATAAATAAGAGTGGGATTTAAGGACTGTGTAAAGTCCTCATTAAAGGTCTGTAATATGCAGGAGACTGACTGGGAGAGCAATGCCTGTCATTGTCACAGACGGAGGAAGCAGGTAAGGAGGGGGTTGACACCTTTGAAAAAGTATGTATTCTTCATGAAGAATTTAAGTGTGCTGCTCAAAAGCACACTGCTAGCATAATTAATGGGGAAAGCTCATTTTGCAATGTTTGCTGTCGTGTATGCTTGTCAAGAGCAAGGCTCTTTAGCCACCAATGGAGCTGCAAATGCAAAATATAACTTAGTCCTAGAGTGCACAATGTTCCTAAAGGTCAGCAGTGGTCATCCTCGGTCACAAGTGGATGGCCATCATATATATATGTATATATATATATATATATATATATATATATATATAT
>NC_068994.1:22897509-22899156 GCF_001194135.2 Octopus bimaculoides
CTGGAAGAAGCCTGTTGTATATATATATAAAAATATATATATGTATTTCTGTCTGTGTTTGTCCCCCCCCCCATTGCTTGACAACTGATGTTCGTTTGTTTACAGCCCCATAGTATAGCAGTTCAGCAAAAGAGACCAGTAGAATAAGTCCTAGGCTTACAAAGAGTAAGTTCTGGGGTTGATTTGTTTGATTAAAGATGGTGCTCCAGCATGGCCTCAGTCAAATGACTGAAACGAATAAAAGAATATTAATATATATATATATATATTAGACAAAATGAGATAACAAAGTAGTTTTCAGGACATTTATAAGGAAAAAGATATAGATATAGTCTTACAGCTGTTTCTGGGATATTATGGCTGTCCCTTCATCAGAGATGATGTGAAATGGTTAAATAAAGATAAATATTTGAGTATCTTATTAAGGGTATCTCAATCCGTATCTCTGACCTCTCTTCCAAATCTGCATGCACATACGTACATACATACATACATACATACATACAAGCTGTCACAGTATCTTTTCCTGTATACTGATGACATTGTCAGGATTTTCGATACTATGCAGTGGGATCCCATTCTGCTATTGGTGTAACTTTCAATACGCAAGTTTGGTACAAGTTCTTCCAAAATTTTCCAGATGTATATCACTGCATATCTTTTCTGCCTTCATTCTAGGGAATAGAGTCTTAACTTTTTCAGTCTCTCCCAGTAGCTGATATGTTGCATTCAGATGATTTTCCTTGTGTAACTTCACTAGATTGCTTCAGGTTTCCTTAGCTAT
Organism: Octopus bimaculoides; assembly: GCF_001194135.2. Classification (NCBI taxonomy): domain Eukaryota; kingdom Metazoa; phylum Mollusca; class Cephalopoda; order Octopoda; family Octopodidae; genus Octopus; species Octopus bimaculoides. The sequence continues at coordinate 22,898,294 of NC_068994.1, forward strand.
CAGCCACCTTGTACTAACACACCGCAACAAAAATACTTTGGACCAAAATGTGTGGCAATCCTGTCAAACACAATGCAGTAACTGGGGACTGATATGAACAAGGGTGCATTGTTTCCTGTTCATATCACCAAAATGGTGGCAATGTGCAGGTGAATGGCAGGATGGATTCTGAAAACTTTCAGAACAAGGGACCAGGAAAATATGTTGGTCCTATGGAGGGCATTTGTTCTCAGCTTTCTAAACTATTGCTCTCACTTATGGTCACCTCCATAATTAATAGCAGAATTCAAGACTGTTCAGGTGTGCTACACCAAGAAGATCTCATCAATGAAACATTTGAGGAGTTGGAAGAGACTGAAAGAATTACTACTCTACTCCTTGGAGCAAAGGCAGAAGAGATATGCAGTAATATACATATAAAAGATCCTAGAGGGGTTGGCACCAAACCTTGGCATCAAGAGTTATATCAGCTGCAAACAGGATGCCATTGTACTGTTCTTAAGGTCCCAACCATCCCATCTTGTGAAGGACCTTATACTACAATAACTTTGGATTCAAAGGCCCATAGCTTTTTAACATCTTGGCAAGAAACCCTAAGAGATCTACATGGAGTGGGGATAGATGTTTTCAAGAAGTACCTTGACCGTCTACTGTCTAAGATCCCAGATGAGCCTATATCATGGCAAGTAACTCAAATGAGAGCAGCAATATCAAATTCCCTTGCAATAGCCATTGAAATGGCGAAGATACACGTGGTGCCCCATTATAGCTACAGGTTCTAGGCTGAAACATGTAAAAGAATGAAAGAATATACACATACAAAGACATATATATATATATATATATATATATATATATATATA
>NC_068994.1:22899294-22917886 GCF_001194135.2 Octopus bimaculoides
ACACACACACACACACACACACACACACACACACACACACACACACATATATATAAAGCTTCGGTTGGCCCAAGGCTTTAGCAGAAGACACTTGCCCAAAGTGCCATGTAGCTGGGAAGCAAGCTTCCTAAACACACAGCCATAGGCCCCTAATTTCCTCTGATAAGATGAAGAACTTATATAGGTTAGACACCATAGAATACAATAGGCTACTAGAAAATAACATTACACAGACTTACAGATGCACCCCACCCTCTACATATAGGGACATCAACAGTGAAGCTAAAAAATTAGCTAACGAGTTAGAGATAGGTGACAGGGCAGAAATCCTAGCTAAAAGAAATGCTTTCATCACTATAAAAGACCACAAACCGGTCCAGTGAGCAAGCATATTTTGTGAGATATCAACAACACCATAAGAAGGGTCACCAATCTATCCTTGTGGTACAGCACCATCGAAGTGGCCACATGGTTTAATGCCAACAGGAGTAGATGCAGAGCAAGGTTCACCCAATTTGATATAGTCGATTTTTATCTGTCTATATCAAAAGGATTACTGACCAATGCACTTTCTTTCACTAGGGGCTTCACTGATGTTAGCAACAGGGACATAGAAATCATTATGCATGCCAGGAAGACAGTACTGTTCAACAAAGGTTCAGCATAGATCAAGCAATCCGACCCCATGGGCTCCTTTGATGTAGCAATGGCAGCCTACAACAGTGCTGATGTGTGCAACCTTATAGGATTGTATATCCTGGATACCCTTAAGAAAAAGTTCCCCTCTGTTCTCTTTGACCTCTACAGGGATGATGCTCTGGCCATCTCTAGGGGAGCAAATGGCCACACACTACATAGGCTTAGGAAGGACTTACTCAACACACTTGGCTCTATGGGACTGAAGATCACCTATTCCACCAAGAACATCTCTCTCTATATATATTTATATGCTGGGGCACCACTTTGAAGAATTTTACTCAGACAAATCAACCTCAGTACTTATTTATTTTAAGCCTGGGCTCTTTTGCTGAACTGCTAAGTCATGGAGATGTAAACATGCCAACACCAATCATCAAGCGGTGGTGAGGGAACAAACAGACAGAAAGACACACACACACACACACACACACACACACACACACACACACAACACACGCATATGTTGTACAGGAAGGCATCATACCCAATGTTTGGTGTAGCAGCATCATTGTCCACTATTACAAGGGTGAAGGAGATGCCTTTGAAAGAAGTAGTTACATAGATATCAAGTTACTGGACCAGTTTATGAAAATCACTGAAAGTGTCAAAAGTTCATTTAATTAGAGAGTGACTTAACCTAGATGAAATACAATCTGGTTTCATACCAGGGAGAAGTAGTACTGATGCTCTTTTTATAGTTCAGCAACTACAGAAGTAGTTAGCAAAAAGTAAACCACTGTATTTGACATTTGTTGACCTGGAGAGAGCCTTTGACAGGGTGCCTTGATCCCTCATCTAGCAGTAGCTAGGAATAGAAGAATGGCTAGTGAGAGCTGTTCAAGCCATGTACAGGGATGCTGTTAGCAAAGTGAAGGTTAAAAATGAGTAGAGCTGTGAATTTAGTGCGCAGGTAGGAGTTCATCAGTGTTGGTTATCAGTCCATTCTTATTTATGATAGTCCATAATCAAAGAATTTAAGACCAGTTGCCCATGGAAACTTCTCTATGCTGACGACCTTGTTATTATAGTTGAAAGTTAAGGTGGTGAGCTGGCAGAATTGTTAGCTGCCTTTACATTCTGAGTTCAAATTCTGCTGGGGTCAACTTTTCCTTTCACCTTCTCAGAGTTGAGAAAATAAGCACCAGTTGAACACTGAGTTGGATGTAATCGACTTACCCCCTCCCCCAAACCTGCTGACCTTCTGCCAAAATTTGAAATCATTATAACTGAAAGTGTAATAGAATTAGAATTAAAATTCCCAGTATGGAAACAAAACCTGGGATCATAGGGTCTTAAGGTTAACTTAGCAAAGATTAAAATTCTAATTAGCAGGGAAACAGACAGAACACTAAACTGTTTAGGTAAATGATCCAGTTCCATATGTAGACAAAGTGTTCATAGAAATTCCATATGGTGTGCTCAGTGCAAACTATGGACAAATAAGAGGTGCAGTGGAATCAAAGGAAGGTTAACAGAGAAAGTAGAATTTGTTTGTGGCAGATGTGAAGAAGCAATAAATGATAAGAACACATGGGAAATAAATGTTCTGAAATCCCCAGGAGGCTTCCTAGATGTAGTAGATAGTTTCTGTTATCTAGACCTCATATCTTTTTCTTTCTCTCACTTTCCAGGTGAGCAAGCCATGGAATAACCTCTTTAACAAGACACCTGCTCCTCTCCGCCTATTATAGTTTCTTTCTTCAGAAATGTCAAATAAATTTCCAGTCTTTTGTTTTCTCTTCTCTGCACTCAAAGATTACTGAGGATGAGTTGACCTCAGAGACATTCTCCAGTCATGGAGGGGTTAGAAAAATAGTTCTGGAAAAATCTTTTGTTTCAGGTTGACCTATTTTAATTACCAGTGAAATGTTAAGCCTATCTCTTTGGTACCAGAGACTGATTTCTAGTCAAGAGTGATGTACAAGAATAAACTTCTCACTCTATTTTTAAAAGCACTTTCACTCTGTCTCTCTCTCTCTCTTGCAGCACAAGGATAAAGCCAGCTCCCACTCAGAATGAACAATGGACTCACAGAAAATATTTTACAGCATTTACAAATAATGTGTACACACAATGACACAACGGCATCGTTTATCTTATATTGTAACAGTTAATATCATAATTCATATTATATAAATGGCCATCTTCATAATTAATTAATTGTTCTCCATTTATTCATTTCTGTGATACATCATTATTCACACTAAACTTAACTGTTTTTATATATATATATCCTCTGACCTCTGATAGAGGTCATCTAGATAAGAATGCAAATGTCCAATTCTATCTCATTATTATTATTATTATTATTGTTGTTGTTGTTGTTGTTGTTGTTATTCTTTCACACCAGCAGCCAGAGTGTTTGCTGTTTTGCGGTGCGCCTGTCCATCCCACCCCCACTACCTATACTGGAAGTCCTTATCCTTTGACCTCTGTTGGATGTCTTTCCCCTGGACACCTCCAATGGCTTAAATGCTCCCCCATCTCTACTTAGTGTTTATCTCTTATGGAATGTAGTGATTATGTAGCACATAAAATGATGGTGTAGTGTATGCAGGTTGAAGGCTATTGTATGTTTATGAGTTCTGCCAAATGCGAGCTTTCTTTTCAGGTACAGGATGCTGCTGTCCCCCATTCCAGGGTCTTGGGGGCCTACACCCTCAGAGTTGGCTCACTTAATATTTGGTACATTGAAAGGTAGGTCTGGTGAGATTGTTGAGATGCTTGTACGGAAATGTGTAGATTTGTACTGCATCCAAGAAGTTAGGTGGAGAGAAAGTTCTGCTAGGTTTCTTACAGGCAAAGAACATAGATATAACACTTTTGGGGTAGGGAACACTGATGGGGTTGGGGGTGTGGGTATACTTCTTGTGGATAAATAGGTTGATAAGGTAATTGAGGTAGTCAGAGTCTGTGATAGAATACTTAAGATTAGATTAGTGCTGCAACATGAGTTAGCAACCATTATCTCGGCCTATGCCCCTCAGCCAGGGCTACCTGATGAATAGAAAGACCAATTTTATGAGACCCTCTTACAGACTACCTCGTCAATGAATGACAGGGACCTTCTCTTTGTGGCTGGCGACTTTAATGGGTGTGTTAGGCAACATGCAGGAGGCTTCCATGGTGTAGATGGTGGCTATGCATTTGGTTCCTGCAATAAGGAACCAGGCTGCTGGAGTTCTGTGATGCAAATGATCTTATGGTCTGTAATACTAACTTCAGGAAACCTGCCAATCATCTGTTCACCTACAGGTCTGGTGGACACACTAGTTAGATTGACTACATCCTCACCAGGAAACAGGAAAAATGGCTACTTATAAATGCCAAAACCTTCCCAAGTGAAGAATGTACACCACAACATAGATTAGTAGTTAGTGACTTCAGGATCAGGGCTAAATTGCTGCCCAGAAGACGACCAACATAGAGAAGAAGGGTCTGGAAGCTTAAGGATCCTGTGAATGGACAAAGATTTAGAGAAATATTACTTGAAGCCTTTGACGAAAAAGAGGAAGATATAGCATCACATAGTGTGGAAGACAACTGGAGGTTCCTATAGGACAACTTGTTGAGGGTTACTGACCAAATCTGTGGATGGTGCAAAGTCCCCTCTCAACCTAAGGTAACGTGGTGGAGGTTGACAAGGCCATTAAGGAAAAGAAACAGGCATGGAAAGACTGGAAGAACAGTGGTAGCAGGGAACAGTATCAGATCACCAGAAGGGAAACTAGGAGACAGGTTTATTTAGCTAGAGGGGAAGCAGATAAGAAAAAAATTTGCCAATGTTCTGCGTCACGAGGATCAAAGACTTGAAGTGTTTCGTGTTGCAAGACAGTGTGTGAAAGAGAATCGTGATGTCATAGGAGAGAAATGTGTCCACATGGATGATGGTTCATTTGCATTTAATGAGGTTGCAAAGAGAGAGATGTGGAGATGCCACTATGAAAGGTTGCTAGATGAAGAGAATGAATGGGAGAAAGAGAGTCTGCCGAATGTCGATCCAACAGAGGGACCAGCCATCCAAATTGACAGTACTTTGGTAGATAAAGCAATTAGGGGTATGAAGACAGGGAAAGCCCCTGGCTCATCAGGAATCACTGCAGAGATGATTAAAATATCTGGCGGTGTCGGCTATAGTCTAGTCACCTATGTAGTCAATTGAGTGATACATGAAGTATCACTGATGTAGCAGCACCATAGTCAAGTGCTACAAAGGTAAAGGTGACCCATTACATATGAATAATTACAGAGGTATCAAGTTATTGGATCAAGTGATGAAAGTCATGGAGAGGGTCATAGCCCAACTAATTAGGGAAAGAGTTAGTTTAAATGAGATGTAGTTTTGGTTTGTGCCAGGGAGAAGCACTACTGGTGCTATATTTCTGGTAAGGCAACTTCAGGAGAAATACATAAATATAAACCTCTGTACTTGGCTTTTGTTGACTTGTCTACCGTTCGCTCTGAGGGAGAGACCCTTTATTGGGTTTTTAAGGTGTGATCTAAAATAAAGATATGATTTTCTTCATACATATTATTGATTATTATTATTATTATTATTCTTTTATTTGTTTCAGTCATATGACTGTAGCCATGCTGGAGCACCACCTTTAGTTGAACAAACCGACCCCAGGACTTATTCTTTGTAAGCCTAATACTTATTCTGTCTGTCACTTTTGCTGAACCACAAGGTTACGGGGACGTAAACATACCAATATCAGTTGTCAAGTGATGGTGGGGGGACAAACACAGACACACACATATATATATATATATGACAGGCTCCTTTCAGTTTCCGTCTACTAAATCTACTCACAAGGCTTTGGTCAGCCCGAAGCTATAGTAGAAGACACTTGTCCAAGGTGCCACGCTGTGGGACTGAACCTGGGACCATGTGGTTGGTAAGCAAGCTACATACCACACAGCCACTCCTGTGCCTATGCAGCCCTACTAGAAAGTTTAGCAACACCTAGAGAATTTAATGTTTTTTTACATTTTTAAGTAAATTTACTATTTTTAATAACTTGGTTTTTCTAAAATTTATATTCATTGCTTAGAAAAGGCAAAAATCATACCAAATATAAGCATTTCTCTTGACAGTCAAGTTAGCTTTCCCTTCAAACCTTCAAATGCCAAAAAAAAAAAAAAAAAGTGGGGAAGAAGCATGAAATTCCATCAGAGAAGCGAACTCAGATTGAAATTTTGATAAAAATGGGTACGGTTTGTCTGTGCATCCATTAGCTATTTCAAGAACTCTGAAAAGAATGAAAGAAACAGGAAATTATTCAAGCCATGATTGGCCAGGTAGGCCAAGATTAACAATACCTCAAACTGATCATTCTATTCACTGCTATGGAAGAGCAAATCCTTTTTCCTCTGCAAGTGAGATACAAGCACAGTTACCAACAAATGATAACAATAATAAACACCAAGTTTATCAACAATTAAAGATTGTTTGGTAAAAGATTTTAAGCTAAAAGCATACACCAGCAAAAGAAACCTCAATTGAGCAAGAAAAATATTCAAGATGAAATAAAATTTTGCAAGAGATATAAGCACTGGACACCAATTGAATGGAGCAAAATTATGCATACTGATGAAACATTAATTTCTTGATATTGTAGTTATCAGCCTTACGTAAGAAGACCAAAAGGTGAGCACATGAATGAAAGTTATACACCAAGAACTGCTTCTTTTGCAGTGACAGTTATGATGTGTAGGGCTCTTTCAGCCCGGGGTAGATGTGGATTACATTTTGTGCTCAGAGGATCAATATTAAAAGCAAAAGATTATCTAGATTTATGGTAGCTAGAAAATGCTCAATCAAGTTCATAAGCTGACTATGAAGGAGTGATGTTAGAGGTGTGAAGTTTTGCATGCTTTTATTTCATCTCTTCTTATTAAAAACTGCATTGTTTCTTTCCAGCTAAACTGACACCTGACTGTTCAAAAACTTCAAAAGTAAGAAGTAACAATTTCTCTTCAAAATGGACAAAATTTGGTATCATGGTGTTATCTAGCATCTGCAGAATAAGGCTTTAGGCCCCAAGGACATTCATGCTGACATGGTTGCTACATTGGAGGATGATGCTCTGGTTTTATCAACAGTGCAAAAGTGGGCAGCTGAATTTAGGAGGGAAGATGACCCATGGTCTGCACATCCTGCAACTGCCACCACCAAGGTAAACATTGATCATGTTCACGAATGAAAGGTGACTGACTATAAATCAAATAACCAATGCTATAAGCATACTCCATGAAAGAGTTGAGAATATTATACACAATGCACTTGGCATGAAGGTTTCTGTTCAGTGGCTGCCATCAAAAGCACACCAGGATGACCTGATCATTGGAAAATTTGACATTGTTTGAGGCAGATCCAGCTGGTTTCCTAACCCAGGATGGGTTCATTACTTTGAGCTAGAGACAAAGAGACAATCCATGTGGTGGAAACACCTCTCTTCATCTGCTCTGAAGAAGGCCAAGGTCATTTCATCTGCAGGTAAGGTAATGGCCCATTTTTGGGGGATGCAAAAGGCATTGTGCTTATTGACTATCTTCAAAAGGGTCCCACCATCAATGGAGAGTACTACACCAACTTGCTGAGGCAGTTATGAAAGGCTATCAAGACCAAATGCCCAGGAAAACTGATGAAAGGGTCTTGTTTCATCAGGACAATGCTCCAGCACACAAGTCCTAGCTTTTAATGGCTGCTGTACATGACTGTGGTTTTGAACTGGCTGATCACACTCCCTATTCTCCTGATATGGCCCCATCTGACTATCAGCTGTTCCTCAACATGAAAAAACACTTAGCTCAGAACCAGTATTGCATTGATGAGAACATCATATCTGCTGTTGATATCTTTCTTTACCAACAGGATGAAAACTTCTTCATCCATGGGATCCAAGCACTGCAACACCGATGGAAGAAGTGTATGGACCGTAAGGAGGACTTGAAAAATAAACTTCGTTTGGTCACATTTCATGAGAGTACCTTGGTCAGCCAGTCAACTTTTCAGTTGACCCTCATAACAGCAGAATATTGCCAGAAGTTTGTGGAATCTATGCAATAAGAACAAAAGCATGTCTAAAAGCAAATGGTTCATATACTAAGTATTAAATGTCCATTTATTTATAATTTATTACTTAAAATATTCATTTTAAACAATAAAGCATTTTTTTTCATTGATTAAAGAAAATTTTCCTACTATTGCTAAACTTCCTGGCAGGACTGTATAAATGTGTGTAAATATATATATATATATATATATATATATATAAATACACATACATATACATATGTGTTTATATAAGTAGGGCAAATTGCATCAGTGGTTCTCGTGAGTCACTGCTGTAATGATGTTTGTCTTACTTTCTGATATATAATGTTTTTTAACACAACAAAACTATGAAGAAATATTCTCTCAGATAAAATCTACAGTGTCATGTCTTTTAATGTTGTATATATATATTTAGTATGATACATACATAACGATTTTAATTCAATGCCTCTTCAATTGCACTCACTTATTTTATTACAGCTCTTAAAGCTTACTGTACTACCAGTGAATGCATTATTCACTTTTTCCAATATATCTAAACAAGAATTTGATCTAAGCAAGTAACAAATGTGTTGCACAGCATTCACAAGTCCCAAGTTTGGTGAAACACACCTGCTATTCTTGTGGGCATTGCTGCTCTAATGTTTGCCTTGCTCCAATATTTATTGCTTTTAATACATGTCTATAAAGAGATTTTCTCTCACACAAAAAAAATTACAGTATCATGCTCTATATATACACACACACACACACATATAGATGTGTGTGTGTGTGTGTGCATATATGAGAGCGTATACAGAGGTTGAACAAAATGGAAATGCCACTTATTTAAAATTCAACAAAAAACATGTTCAACAACAACAAAATACACATTCCATGAATTTTTTCCAGACTGTAAAATACCTCATTTCATTGAAGGTTTAATTAAGTCACAAGTTAGTCATGCTGGTGATTTCTAAACAGAATGAAATAGCATTATACATGGTTATGAATGACTAGAAATTTTAAGTACTTTGTATGACAAAAAAAGAAAAAGAATTATTGTGACTTCTATGCATCTTTTTCTTGAAATTCCCTCAATTTCAAATTTCTAATCTAGTTTTGAATTATGATGAAAAGATTACCTCCCTTGTAATAGCTGTGACTGCTATGAGAACCACATGAGAAAATGAATATTTATATGTATCTATATGTGCATATGTATACATACATATTTGTGTCTGTATATATAAATGTATGTGCACATATATGTGTGTGTATATATATATATATATATAAATATACAAGGTTTGATGGGTAAATTGTTGCCATTTTATATTTTTAATTTTGCACATGTGCATTGCTTGTTTTTAGTTTTGTTGACTACACAGTATAGGTCAGTTGGGCATCATCTGTGAGAAAAACAGCACTATGATGCAATTCACTCTGCCAGAAATTTGGAAACGACATTCTGTAGTGCTTGGCATTTGCACCGGAAACTCCACTATGAACATTTCAGAGTGTTTGGGTGTCAATCTGAGGAGAGTGCAGAGGATTCAGAAAGAGTTGGATAAGTTTAATGGTGATTACAAAGGCACGGCAGCCATGATTGACAACGATCCCTCCAAGTCAATCAGGTCCATTACCAGAGACATGGGAGTGTCTATCAGGCAGGTAGTGCATGAAGGCATTCGATATTCCTCATACAAGACAAGAAAGGACCAATTTTTATCCCAAACCATTAAGGACAAGAGTAAATATTGTGCAACAAAGCTTTCGAACAAACTCAAGCATCCCCTCCAATCAAACATGCTTTGTTTTTTCTCAGACAAGAAAAATTTCTACCAGGATCAGATAGTGAACACACAGAACAACCGCTGGCTAGTTAGGTCCCTAAAACATGTACCAAGAGTGATAAAAATCAAAAATCCCATCAACATCATGGTGTTTGGAGTGATCACTAGTGATAGCAATGTTATGCCTTCATTCATCTTCCCACATGGCTTCAGACTCAACACAGAGGCCTACATCAAATGTCTGGAGGAAGTAGTGCTGCCATGGGTGGGTCAAGAGGGTAGTTGCTGGAAGACCCTATGCCTGTTAGTAGGACTCTGCACCATGCCACACAAGCAGGAGGATCCAGTCATGACTGTCAGACAATTTCTGCGACCACATCGCCCCTCTCCCCAGGCTGCAACCCCTTGATTATTATGTGTGAGGCGCAATTGACCAACAAAACTGCTTTTAACACCAAAAATGAACTGAAACCAAGGATTATGACAGCACTCACCAACTTAAACAAGGAGACCATCCAGAAGAGTTGCAGGAGATTCCAAAGTCATTTAAAGGCCGTGGTTGAAGCCAATGGTGATTTTATTGAATAAATTTCCTCTTTTGTATTTCAAGATATTTTTATATAAACCCTGTATATATGTATACTTTCTTTTTGATTTTCACAGTTTGCTTCAATTTCTGGTGAAATCTATGCTTGTGTATTTACCAGGTTTCTTAAGTCTCACATTGTATGGTCAGTTCCATCACAGAACACCAGAAACCTGAAATCTTAATTTTTTTTGTAACATGGCCATCACAGAAGCTATTGTGGTGTTGACCAACATAGCTATTAAATTTGCCAGCTATGATAATGAAATCACTGCTGATCATTGTTTGCAGAAAAGCCTCACTTCTGGTTATCTGTCAATCTAACTTGTAGAAAATGTTGCTATAACTATTCAGTTATCTTTTTGCACACCATGAATTTCTCACTTATTTTATGTACTTATTTCTCAGTTAACAATATGCCTACACTAACCCCCACCCTCACTTTTAATCAATATTCCTACTGCTGTTTCTTGCCTGTGAAGAGTTTAGCTAAGGAACCTTTCCATCTTACTTCTTGTACACAGTGCATATCCACTCCTCTCTGCTCCAGCATCTTTACAATCTCACCAGACCTACCTGTCATTGTGACTACACTGATGATGACAGCCCTTAGGTTTTGGAACTGTGGGTGGGAGGTTTACTGATAATTTTGTTGATTGTTCTTAGATTTCTGAACCTGTTGGGAATAAAAAACTTGCGCTGTGACATGCTGATAATTGGAAGGTTCACACAGTTATGGTTGTCCTGTCATTTAATTTGCTATCATTCACCCATTCCCCATAATTTTGCAATGTATAAGTGTTGTATACTTTGTTATCAATTAATATCATTGGTATAATAATACTATTATTATTATTATTGTTAAGCTGGTAGAACTGTTAGCAAATTGGAAAAAAATGCTTTGTGGTATTTCTGACAGCTCTTTACATTCTGAGTTCAAATCCTACTGAGGCCAACCATGCCTTCCATCCATTTGAGGTCAATAAAATAAAGTTCTAATCAAGTACTGGGATTAATGTAATTGACATGCTCCTCTCCTAGAAATTGCTGGCCTTGTACCAAAACTAGAAAGAATTATTATTGTTTGGTGTATAGCCTCAGTTATTTGATAAAGGAGGGAGAAGGATAGTGATACCGAGTACAAGATGTACATGTAATATGGGTGAGACAAAGGCAGTGTGAGAGGAAGGTTAAAGTTTAGTTTACTAAATGGGAATAAATCAGGATAGCTTTCTGCCATTTGGTGTGTGTGTGGGGTGGATAATATATCATGAAAAATTCAAATGACCATGGAGAGAGAGAGATATATATAAATAAACAGTTCAGAGAAATGATTGGATGTGGCAAAGGAAGAATTTCTTACTTTCTTTCAACAGAGCACAAGGCTTTTGTCTGAGCAGCATTGAGAGTTGAAGTGGCTGGGGCCACACTGTCCAAAAATATAAGTGGAGAGGAAGATCAATTGACCAATTTTACTATAAATATTGCAGATATAAAGAATTAAATTCTAATCATACTATGTTATGTTTATATCACATAAAATAGCATAACATTTTTTCAAATAAAATTTATATTGAAGTCAAGGGGCATTCAAATCTTTGGAAAAGATCTTTAACGTTATTTATTATATTACTGCACTATCATATCAATGAAGACAGATTCTTTGAATTTGTTTATACCACATTATGGACATTCAACTTCCATTAGGCCTCCACAGCATACAAGTAGAAATTAAAAAATTCTGGTCTATGAATAAATCTACAAGTGAGGTTAACCATACCACCTAAATCTTTTGGGATTGCTATTATATATTTTGTCTGAAAAAATTAACAAGATACTGCAGAGTCTATCTTTTCTGTAACTTTTTGTGATAAAGTAATGAAAAGACAATCTATTTTAGAAGTATTTTTTTATTACAAAAAATGAAAGCTACAGAATGAAGTGATGGACTGCAAAGAAATTTAACAATTATTCTGAAATGAAAACTAAAGTTTTCTTTATACAGAAATGATGGGGAAAACTTTTAATGGTTTTTACCAAATATTCTGGAGAACATAAAAGAAATAAAATGTGGATTAAATTGTTGCCAAATGAAGAGCAGATATACCAAATTAAAAACTGAAGTGTAACCTTGAGGAGAACTGCAATACTTAAACATTTCCATAGACTTAATAGTTAATTTAATTCATTAACTTAATTTTTTTTTATTCCATTTATCAAGTTTCTATTTTTTCTTTCTTTTTTTCTTACCTAAATATTTCACTAATGCTGATGAAAAAATAAACAGAAGTACAGCATTATTTAAGGGTAATTTTGATTGAGAATGTCTTGAAATTTAAATTATTTTCTTTTGTTATTTTATCATTGTTTTCTATATTGATATAATCTGACAAGCAAAATCAAATGGATAAGTTACAGAAATCTTATATCTATCTTGCTCTTCAGTGTATGAAGGCCACTTTGAGCTTGAAAATTAGAAAACAACTTTAAATCATTAATTTATTTGTATGAAAAGATATCACTGGCCACAACAACTCATAAATTGTCTATTTCAAGCTAGTTTACAGTTCTTATCAAACTGTCTCCCAGGTCTTACTTACACAGATTCCAGTAAATGAAATAGAAGTTTAGTACTTTTCTCAAGACACAGAATAGCACACAGTAATGGAAATGAACTAGAATCTTCAGAAAGGTTAATAATCTACCCACCCAATTCTCCAAACTTTTCAACTATGAATTAAAAATTGCAAATGTTTTTAGTGTTTTGACCTACAATAAATAAATGATGAAAATGAAAGTAATCCAAAAGAAAATTGATATTAGAGCCTTTTTTTGTATACTATTCAGCAAAATCTGAATATTAGAGGTAGGTATCTGCATATTAGAGTCAATAACATTAGCAATGACGAAATATTTTAAAAGATCTAGTTTTTAATTTAACTAAATTACTTCAATTCTGAATACAGTTTTGCTGAGACTATTTTTTAAACTGTGCAAATGAACAATGTCATTGTTACTTTGATTTTGAGTATGAGAATCCTATGTTGATATGGATGTGATAACTTATTTTCTAAATCTTATCAAGGTTACACTTTAAGTTTAAAAGCAAGAAGGAACAAGGGACATAGAAAAATACCTTTCATCAATCATGGCATATTTTTGAATGTTTACATATGCATCTGCCATGCACATGCAAATATGAATAAATGCAAATATTCCCATATATTTATAAACTGATGTGTACATAAAATGTAAACAATATACAAGTATTGATGAGTTAAAGTTGAATTCAAAACTGCAATCAACAACACCAAAAAGTTAGCCATTTAATGGTTTTTGTGACTTATTGCATGTAAAACTGTATATGTCTTTAAGATTTCACTAGTGAAATCATTAAAATGTATGTAGTCAAGATATTTCACACTTCCAATTGGTTACAATAGTTTTGTCACCAACCAAGAGAGATGTTTACAAAGTCAATGCTTCATCAAATATGTTGCAAGTTTGTTAATAAATATCCACTTGGTTTCCATGCTTACCACCAAAAAGCTGTGTTTAGTACTAAAGACATGTATATAGACTGAAGTTCAATCACTCTCAAGTCTCTCCTTCATCTCATTTTAGTAAGTGAATTCTCTCCCTTGATCTTATGGTTGCCCTTAAATTGTAATATTTACTAACACCCACACCCATGTGCACACAGTGTGTGTGTGTAAAATTCCAAAATGCTCATATGTAAAGTTCCTATAGTATCTATATTTTAGTATTGCTATTTCAAAAATTGAAGGGAAATACAAGATCGAAAAAGGATTTGTGGAAAAGAAACTGGAAAAACACAAAAGAAGACTTGCCTATATATATATATATATCGTTTTACTTGTACACACATATTAAGGAACCATATTTTGTTGTGGTTGTGTGTCTAATGGTCTGGCAAAAAGGAGATTCATAAGAAAGTGAGGTAAAAAGTGAAAAGTGCAATTCACAATAGCTTATATGAAGTTGTTAGACTTATCTATTTGCACACATCTGTGTGTGCATGTGTGTGTGTGTGTGTTTTTCAAATGTATTGAAAGCATTCAAAGACAACTCTGGTCTAATTCCAATGGTGTTGTGGATGACATGATGATAATGATGATAACCAGCAGTAGAGATTTAAAATAAGTTTTAAATAATGGGAGCATTTTGTTTCCTTTCTAGTACTGATAATATGCAGGTAATCTAAATACAGAGAAAAGTTGCTCCTTGAATTGTTGGGAAAACTGGTGCACCTGAATATAATTGTATGCTTGTAGGGTACATCTGAATAGTGGCAGGGTACATCTGAGTGTTATTAGCGGCAGAAATGAGGTCTGTTGTAGTAGGATGGGATGATGCAATATCTAGTTGTGGAGAAGTTTGCACTAATGTACCAGATGAAGTGTCAGAATGATGAGAATGAGCCAACACAGAATTTGCAGCCACTAGAGCAGTCGTAGGCGGTGCACTGTTGTCATTCATATGTTGTTGTTGCTGGTGATGATGATGAGAATGTAGCTGGATTAAATCACTATGTGAGTCGTTACTGGCATTATTGCTATCAGGTGAATTTCTACAATCATCATTCATTTTGTTATTACATTTGTTGGCTCGAAGATGCCGTTCTAAATGATCTTTCCTTGCAAATGCAAACTGACAGGTACCACACTTGAATGGTCGCTCTCCAGTGTGAATTCGATGGTGGACTTTTAAGTGTGATCTTTCTAAGAATGTTTTATTGCAAAGACTGCAAGAGTAGAGCTTTTTGCCAAGATGAGACCTCTGATGCCGTTTCCATTCGCCCCGGTCAGTAAACACCTGGGAACATATATTACATTTGAATGGTAATACAGCAGAATGAATCCGTTTATGTAAATCATGATGGTTTCTTTGTGAATAGGCTTTCCAGCAGACATCACAACTGAGGGGATTATCGTTATTCTTCTCATTTGAGCTTTGTAAATGAGTTGAAGATGAATTATTCAAAGGCTTGTCTGAATTGTTTAATGTCTTTCCATTGGAATGAATCCGTTGTCGGTGAACTGTCAGGTGCGTCCTTTGAGAGAAGCATTTTCCACAAGATTCACATTGAAAAGGATTTAAAGCCTTATGTATCCTTTTATGAACATCTTGGCTTAACTTAGCTCTTTGCGTAAACGTTTCCCAACAAACATCACAGTTAAATGGGTTTTGAATATGATGTAACTGATTTGTCGACACTGATGACGCTGATGATGATGATGAAGTTGACACTTTGCAGTTAGCTGTATGAGACAATGATGGTAAAGAAGTTCCATGTGTTCTTAGATGTCTTGTAAGATCACCGTTGCGAGAAAATGAACAAGGACATATTTGGCATTTAAAAGGTTTATCATTTGCTGTTATAACTTTAGATGTTTTAGGTTTTGAGTAAGTTGATGCTTGATATGATGTACTATGTTCATGTGACATACTTGAATGACAAATAGATGATTTAGGACTACCATTTGAAATAGTTTTCCCATGAATACCCATGTGCCTTGTTAAGTTACCATTTCGAGAAAAAGCATCTCCACACACTTGACATTTGAAAGGCTTTTCTCCACTGTGTGTAACTAAATGTTGTTTTAAATGAGCTTTTTGGGCAAAACATTTGTTACACAAATCACATGCATAAGGCTTATTAGGTACACTAAGATGACTGTTGTCTCGGTAAGAAAGATCTAATGTTTGTTCTTGCTCATCTTGTGGTGAAAGTGCTCTTTCTTCATCATTTGGGCTATGAGAGCCATATTTGGAGAAGGATTTCCCACTAATGTTAACTACATAAGTTTTCTCCATTGACTTTCAAATCAATTAAATTTCTATCAATAGGTAAAAGTTTTAACTGATTTCTCAACAACTAAGTTTAAATAATAAAAATAAGTTGTTGATCTAATAAACTAAAAAATAGTTATGAAGGGATTCTAACCTCTTTATTATTCTGTCTTTCATTTCATTTGGTTCATTAGTAATACTGAGACTTTGACTTGATTGCTTTTTGTGCCCCCAGAAATTCAAAATATAAACTGAATTTCAACAAATAAGGCATTAGATAAATTTTTTTATAAACTTTGAAAAGTAATTGAACTGTTATACAACAAATTTTAAAATATTTTCCCAAATAGTCTAATAATTTGGACTAGAGCAAATGAGTTTGAAAAGTGATACATTTCAGTGGCAGTCATATTTTTCCTCCAAAACAATGTTAAATTATGCTGAAGAGTTTATAACTTTTATTTGTCTCATTTTCAAGCTTCTTTTATAAGTTTCTCCAACATGAATATCTGAAGAATGAAGAGGAAAATAAATGCTGAGATATTTAAATAAACTTTGTATTATTTTAACAAAAGAAAAATGCAATAATGCATGCTGGAAATGAAAATAATTTTTATTACAATATGAATTAGCAACTTTTCAACACTTAAAACCAGAGGAATTATCACCTATCAAAATAGAAGATAATGTGATAGTTAAGTGATTTATTCAAGGACGATGGAAAACAATTACCATATTTGCTGGGTTTCTTACATTTGTTAAACTGGAAGTCTAAAAATTTCATAAGCTAAAGAGGCAAAGAAAAAGAATTAGTTACATTACGCAGCATCATAAGTGCAGGCATAGCTGTGTGGTTGGAAAAGTTTGCTTCCCAACCAGGTGATTTTAAGTTCATTCCCACTCTTCTGTTATAGCCCCAAGCTAGTCAGAACCTTGTGAGGGGATTTGGTGAAGGGAAACTGAAGGAGGCCTCTGTGTGTGTGTGTGTGTGTGTGTGTATAGGTATATGTATGTGCATGTACCCTTGTCTGGCATCATGTAATGATTGTAAGCAAGCATCACCATTAAACAAACAATGCTGTTTGTTTCCCGTCTTCTGTAAAAAAACATATCTGGCCATGGAGAAATATTACCTTGTTCAGAAACAGGTGAGGGTTGGTGATAGGAAGAGCATCCAGACAAAAAAAAATCTGCCTTTATGAATTCCATTTGACCCATTCAATCATGGAAAAGTGGGTGTATGATGATGATGATAATGTGACAATATGTTCTAGATTTACGCTACAGACATTTTTTCAAATTGTGTTTATGTGGGGTGCAATGCAATTACCCAAATAAGTTACATCTAATTTATTGCCAAACTTGTTTTAATATACTGAAAGGTATTTGCATTTTTTGCAAAGTAGAACAGAGTTTTATGCAAGAGAGGTAATTGAATTTGTATATAATTTGTGTTTCTGAAAGATTAGAAATGAAGGGCCAAGTTTTAGGAATAGTGTCTTATAACTGAAACAACTGTGTGAGCTAGAAGAGATTGCAACTTTTTTGTGTAGTACTCACGTATCTAGCTAGCATTTAAGGGACACATCAGTTTTGCAGTGTGCATATTGTAGGAGTTGTGTGTGCAGCTTTTTAGCAGCAAAAGAACATAGTATATTCTTTTACTATGGTTGCACCTCACATAGTTTAAGTCACTGGACTGCAGCCATGCTAGAATACCACCTTCAAGAGTTTAATCTATCATACTGATAGGGTTTTAATAAATTACTTAAAGATAGGGTTTTAATTATATCGATATCTATTTGTTGAATGATCAAGTTACAGGACATAACATAAACACAGCCACACACACACACACATATACACAATAGGTACAGTGTCTGTCAACCAAATTTCACTCACAAGTTATCGGTCAGCTTAAGGATACAGGAGACACTTAATGAAAGTGTTGTACAAAGGGATCATACCCAGAGCTGTGTGGTTGTGATATGGGGAACTTCTTAACCATACAACATTTTGGGACCTCCCTGTATGATAATTTGTGTAATTTGTGCTAAAGAGTTTACTTTTGCAAATAAGTTAATTTAGTTCCATGAAACATTATGAAATCATGTGGACATGTAAGACTTTTTCTATGCTCTCTGTTTCTATTATAGGACAGAAATCTTTACAAAATCCAAAATGGAGGGGAATTTTTTGCTGTAGAACTGAAGAATGGTAGCTGGTTGAAGTTATTAAATTGGCAGATTTTGCCTCAACTCCTAACATTTCTAAGTAAATGTTACCAACAATAAATATAATATGCTCTGTATCTATATATACTTTATTTTCTGTAACACTTCAGCATTTGAAGCTGTTGAATTTGTTCCAATTTATAAGGTTTATACTTTCTATAAATCATTTGACACGAGCTGGAGTTCCGTTTATTTTATATATATATAGGTGCAGGAGTGGTTGTGTGGTAAGTAGCTTGCTTACCAACCACATGGATCCAGGTTCAGTTAGACTGCGTGGCACTTTGGGCAAGTGTCTTCTACTATAGCCTCGGGCTGACCAAAGCCTTGTGAGTGGATTTGGTAGACGGAAACTGAATATGTGTGTGTGTGTGTGTGTGTGTGTGTGTGTGTGTGTGTGTGTATCTGTGCTTGTCCCCACCAC
>NC_068994.1:22918287-22926053 GCF_001194135.2 Octopus bimaculoides
ATTTTCTTCCTCTGTCTTCCTTTCCATTGGACTTTCCTCTGTTTTTGAAGAAGAGCATTGCTCGAAATGTTAAACCATCTTTCTTTCCTTCCCTGCTAATACTTTACATGTACCACGTCCTCATGTTGTTGTTCTTTTTTGGTATTTTTCATATATATATATCAAAATAAGCAACAAGGATATTCAAGGTTAATGCAGTACGATTGTTTCATGTGACTCCATTTATTTAAGCAATGTGAGCATTACATTAAATGTAAAATGCAGAGCAATCTTCAGCTGCACAAAGATACAGAAAATTTACTGAAATTTCATTTCAGTAGAAGGACATATTATTGTAACTACATTTAAACAATCCAAGTGGGAAGAAAGAATACAAAAAACCATTTTGAATTAGCCAGACCATACAGGCTAGTAATTAATTCTAAGCAGAATTTTAACTGTCACTGATTTTATTTGTTTTTTTTTTTGTTTCATCTTATCAGATCTAGTGATTTAAAGCTTAAGAGGGCACCAGCCTTTTACAGATAAGGAAAGGGAAGGGGTAAACAATATACATGGATATGGTTATAAAGATTCTTTTGGTTTTAGTGATACCACTATTTATTATAGGTTGGGGGTTTTTTCCTACTAGCAGACCAGTTTATAATGTAGCAGGGTAACAGTGTAAAAAAAAAAAAAAAAAATATATATATATATATATATATATATATGCATATGTATATAAATATGCATATATACACACACGTGTGTGTGTAGCTGTATGGTAAGAAGTTTCTTTCCCTACAACATGGTTGTGGATTCAGTCGCACTGTATAACACCTTATGTAAATATCATCTATCATAGACCTTGTGGCAACCAAAGCTTTGTGAGTGGATTTGATACATGGAAAGTGAAAGATGTATGTATGAATGTGTGTGTGTGTGTGTGTGTGTGTGCATGCATGCATATGTGTATG
Organism: Octopus bimaculoides; assembly: GCF_001194135.2. NCBI lineage: Eukaryota > Metazoa > Mollusca > Cephalopoda > Octopoda > Octopodidae > Octopus > Octopus bimaculoides. Next base: position 22,919,244 of record NC_068994.1, read on the forward strand.
TGTGTGTGTGTGTGCATGTATTTCTGTCTGTTAGTTTTTGACAACCAATGTTGATTTGTTTATGCTCCTGTAACTACGAGTTTCAGCAAAAAGAAACTGCTGGAATAAGTACCAGGTTGAAAAAATAAGTACTGGGTCTGATTCATTCAACTAAAAACTTGAAGGCTGTGCTCCAACATAGTCACATAGACTGCAAAAGTAAAATATAACACACACATACATGCACGGATGGGGACTTTGAGCAAGTGTCTTCTATTATAACCCAGGGCCAACCAAAACCCTGTGAGTAGATTTGGTAGACAGAAACTGAAAGAACCCCATCATATATGTATGTATGCATGTATGTAGGTACGTAGCAACGTACATTTATATATACTGATGCATATGTATGTATATATATATCGTCATCATTTAACTTAACATCTGTTGTCCAAGCTCGCATGGGCTGGATGGTTTGACCAGGGATGGTAAGCTGAGGAGCTACATCAGACACCAATCTGATCTGACATGGTTTTTACAGCTGGATGCACTTCCTAATGCCAACCACTCCAAGAGTGTAATGGGTGCTTTTACATGCCACCGGCATGGGCGCCAGTTGCATGACATGAGTATCTGCTATGACTACGATTTCACTAGGCTTGATGGGTCTTCTTCCGAAGCATGGCATAATGCCAAAGGTCTTGGTCATATATATAAATATATACAGGGCTGTTCCAAAAGTCACTGACGGGTTTCAATTTTTAATAACTTCCTTAACTGTACAAATAAATGCATGAAATTTTGATACAATATAAAGGACATAATAAAAATTAATATGTACAAGACAAATTTTGCAACATCATTCCATCACATATGAAAAATGACATCGTTTAGATGGCACCCAACACTTACCTCTTTCCAAGTAAGGTGATGTTTCACCATGCCTAAACATGATTATGTAGAAGATTAAAAACAACACATCTTCTGTGACAGTAACACTCACAACTATTGCCTGATGTCAAGGCAATTAGACAGAAAAATGTACACACACACATATATACATATTTATGCATATATATGAAATCTGTCTGATCCATGTGAGGATGCAAAAGTGGATGTTTCACATACGCACACACGGTTCAAATGTACAATAAACAAAAGATGGAGACAGATGAAGGAACAACAAGCAGATGTATTAGTTTGATGCTAAGGAAAAATGGAAAAATCTTTGACATTTGCAGCCTATTCTCTTCAACAGAAAGGGAGGAGAAGAAAAAATGAAGAGAGAGGAAAAAATAGAAAGAGAGAGAAAAATGTGTTGGGATTAATGGCTCCACATGTTGAAATAAATATATATATATATATATATATATATATATATATATGTTATGTGGATGATAATATTTTCAACCAAGACATTACAACTGTATCTGTTCAAGGACTTCAATTCTGTATATGTATATATTTTTACTTGATTACTGACATTTATCAATGGTTTCTCCCATTGATCTGATGCACCATTTTCTATCATTAATAGAACTGTTGGTATGTTTGACGGGTATGCTAATAATTATACAACTCTCAAAGTTTAAAAAATTACATATCTTTTTGCTAAGAAGTGTCATACACATATGTAATAGTAGAGAGTGTATGATGAAAGAAAGACAAATTGTGGTATTTGCTATATATGTACCATTATTTAGTCAATACTTTTGTCTTTTATTTGCCTAACAAGAAGGAAGAGGGAAACAAAATTGTGAATTAGTATGCTGCTTCTCTGGAATTTTGCTTGTGTGCTCTCAGAGTTATCAGGCAAGTTATTAATCTCTATGGTATTGAGTACTCTTTGTTCTGACAGTCAACAGTAAGCATGTATCTTCTGTGTGTGTGTGTGTGTGTGTGTGTGTGTGTGTGTGTGTGTGTGTGTGTGTGTGTGTGTGTGTGTGTGTGTGTGTGTGTGTGTGTGTGTGTGTAGACAGACAGAGCGAGATTAAGTCATCATTTTTTGAACTGGATTGACATGTGCAGTTATTGTAGAAGTGATATCATAATCAGTGAGTGTAGGATTGATCAGCAGACAACATGGTGCTACTTGGCTCATTAGAAGGTGATTTCCAGCATGCACTGAATGGGTTTGCTGCCAAGTGCTGCAAGGCAGGGATAAGACATTTGTCCTCTCAAGAGAGTTTTCTCATTACGTTCTACATATTAGTGGAACATCATTTAGGTAAGGGGAAAAGTTTAAGAGTAGCAAGCCCGTATTCATGAGTGACAAGAAGCAGAGGCTGAACTGGATGTTAGAATTGCAGGTGCTGGTACAATAATGCACCAGCTCCAGCATTTGCTCCTCAGAAGGCAAAAAAGATTGATAAAAAAACCAAACTTGCTCTCTTCAATTTGGTTTCTGTGCTTATCCTCACTCTATGATCATGAATGTTAGGTAATGACCAAGAGTGTAATTGTGGATACAAGCAGTCAAAATGGGGGTCCTTTGAAGGGTCTCTGGAGGAACATTATTTGTCAATAGGGTGAGGTGCTCAGAGATCAAGAAGTTTCTCCAGATAAAACTGCTCCTCTCCTAAATTGAGAGATCACAGCTCTAGTACTAAGGGCATGTGATTAGAATGTCAAAGGAAAGGATTGCAAGATGGATTCGTCAAGCCAAGCCAACAGGCAGAAGACCTAGGGATAGATTGCCTCAGTTGGTCACACTCAGAATCCAGCTGGAAAGTGTAAAATTGGTTTTCTAATAGGACTTTATGGAGATGTTTAAGGACTCTACTCCCATCACACAGGAATAGTGGGCAGAGAAAATAGAATGATATATGTGTAAACCTACATAGTAGACATACAATGACCAAAAAAATGAGCTACCTTAATTGATTTTCGACTCTTAATGGTGTTCCATCAAGTGTCTACACCACTTGACCAATCTCACAGAAGCAAGTAGCTAATCTGTTTATATACATACCAAGTCTAGTCACTTCAGAGAACTACACATTTGCAAACACACACATATATATCTATATACGTACACATCTCTATATAATATATATTTGTGTGTATGTAATTTTTTGGACTAATAGGCATTTGTCAATTGACAATAAAGACAAATACCAAATCCATCTTCTGTGTCATTAATTGATTATAATGTTTGTTTTTATGTTCAGTTTTAATAAATTAGGACTCAGATGTTCAGTAAACTGAATTAATTGCTCTTAAGCAACCAAGAAGCTGAGCATTACACAAATACCTGTACCCTTAAATACAATTCTCTAACAGATAGTGACATAGTGTCTGACAAAACTATACCTTTGAATTATAGGTACAATCCATATGATGGGCTCCTATGCTGTTTGTCTACCTACCTGATTTCAACATGAAGTGTAGGTCAAACTAAAGGTCTAGAAAATGGCATTTGCTTATGATACCCTGCAGTGAAATTGAAGCTGTGAACACTTACACCATTTGGCATGTATATTGATTTCAAATTTTGGCACAAGGCCTGCAATTTCAGGAGACAGTGTAAGTCAATCACATCAACCCCAGTTCTCACTTTTTATCAATCCCCAAAAAATGAAAGGCGAAGTTGACCATGACAGAATTTGAACTTAGAATGTGAAGATGTACAAAATACTGTTAAGCTTGTTGCCTTCTCAGCAAATATATTAACAATACACCCATATATTTATATGTTAATAAATAATGACAAAAAGACATGAGTTATGTAATCATTTTCATTAGCTTACAGCTGCTTCTGCTATAAGTAACTGTTTTAGTGTGATAAACATTTAGCTTCTTCAGAGCCATTTATGACCATGAACAACCACAAGGCCTAATTAATGATACTCCTTCTAATAATCAATCTCTAAACATCCAGGCAATGGTTTCTTAAGCAAACACCTCTGCAGGTGATAAGTATTGGAGATGTTAAGAATAGTAATGAGCCTAAAACATACAATTTCAAAAATATCAATGATTGCCTGTAAAATGGCTATTGTCTTGCTCGAAACATAGTATATAGATGTAGAGCATGTATATAATATGAATGCTCTAGGGAACACATTGGATCTACAGTAAACATTTATCTTTTTATCTTTTACTTGTTTCAGTCACTAGACAGTGACCATGTTTGGACATTGTCTTGAAAGGTTTTAGTCAAACAAATCAACCCCAGGACTTGCCAAACTGATAGGTCATAGGGATGTAAACACACCAATACTAGCTGTCAAGCAGCAGCAGGGTCAAACACAGACACACACAATGGGTTACTTTCAGTTTCTGTTTATCAAATCCACTCACAAGGCTTTGGTCAGCTCAAAGCTATTCTAGAAGACACTAGTCCAAGGTGCCATGCAGTGGAACTGAACCCAGAACCATGTGGTTGGGAAGCAAACTTCTTACCACACAGCCTGCACCAATACATAAAAGTTTTTTCAAGCAACTGTGCAATCTTTTAAAAATCCAAAGTTGGTGTACTCAACTTTACTAGTTGAATACATGTTGCAACTGAAAAATTCAAACATTGAGTATGGCTTGTAGTGGAACACTAAAATTTGCAATTCTGTACATAGCAGAACAGAGGCCATGCTGATTATCCACAAGCAATAGAAATTTTACTCTCCAATACATAACTTCTAACTAAATGAAACAAGGTGATCATCAAGTACAACCACAATATTCTTTATACTTTTAAATTCAATTTAAAAAGAAAATATGAGAACTAACTTAATCACATCTCATAATAGACAATTCAGATACAAGGCTTGATTCCATCCCTGTTTCAACAAGTTTAGTGCCGTCGTGTTCTTAAAAAGCTTCCATTTTTGTTACATCATTCAAATTTTTTTACTTTACTTTATTTCATTTTAGTGTATAATTTATATAAATATGCATTACTTCTAACATTTGATAGGTCTGTTTAAATATCCTTATAACTTATAATATGTTGTTTCAGTTAGCTATCATCTGATCTATGTCTATATATATACAGAGAGAGAGAGAGATGTATATATAATTTAAAATATATGCACTTCCTTGCTCTTATCTATACAATTTGTATGTTAAATATGAGTCTGTCTACATACACAAGGTGCATATAAGTATATATATATATATATATATATATATATATATATATATATATATATATATATATCAATATACATAAATGTCCATGTTCTTTTGCCACATCATGTACCCAGTTATGTATCTATATGTACATGTAGATGAAGGTATGTACATACATGTACATATATATGCATATACTCATATATTGTTTGTATCACAACAGAACGCACGTGTTAACCTTTATACAGTAAGTTTTAACTATTTTTCTAACGCGACTCTCTCTATCTCTATATCTATCTCTTGTTACTCGTCCTTCGCCTCTCACCGTTACAACTACTATCTCTCTCTCTCTCTTCCTCTCGTTGCTCACATTTATTCTACTTCCTCTCCTTCTTTTCCCTCTGCTACTCTTACTCTCTCTCTTTACACAGCCTTGGTCACGTGTGTCCGGCTGCTATTTCTTTTCGTTCTTGGACTCCCCAAGCTCGCACGTACTTCTTTGCCCCTCCTGTTCGTGCTTCACAGCATTCAATACATACACATTTCATGTCTGGCTGTACAGCCTTTTTGCTTGTTTGTTCATTCACCGTTTCGTTTTCCGTCTGCCACTACCCTCCACGAAAATAATTTAATTTGTGTTCGTGGGAAGAACCATTTCAACGATGCGTACTGCCTTAATTCTTCGAAACGCCGGTGTTTTAATGGTGGCAGCTGATGAAGGAGATGTTTCTATGTGGCTTGCTTGTTTGTTGTACCTTGTTTAATCATTTTGTCCATGTTCTTTTGTCACGTCATGTACCCAGTTATGTATCTATATGTACATGTAGATGAAGGTATGTATATACATGTACATATATATGCATATACTCATATATTGTTTATATATATATATATATATATATGTTCTTTTATATTTTTATTTGTTTCAGTCATTTGACTGGGGCCATGCAGGTGCACCGCCTTTAGTAGAAAAAATCGACCCCAGGACTAATTCTTTGTAAGCCTAGTACTTATTCTATCGGTCTCTCTTGCCGAATCGCTAAGTGACACACATGTTGGAGGGACAAACACAAACACACACACACACATATATATATATATATATATATATATCCCATATGTTCTGTCCGATCTTACCTTTTTAAAAATTGAATGAAATTTAATGTTAAATGTCGTAAAAAATGCTTTGGTAAAAGGGAAAAAGCTCAACCACTACCAAGAAGGGAACTTCATGGGAAAAAAGTTCTTCTCTCAATTTGGTGGTATTGCAAAGGAGTAATTGACTTTGAATTCTTACCACCTAATTGAGAGAAGAAAAAAAGCTTTGAAGAAAAAAAGACCCGCTTTAGTGAATCAAAAAGGAGTAATATTTCATCAGGACAATGTGCAACCCCACACAGCAAAGATCACATCACAGAAAATCGAAGAGCTTGGTTGGGAAAAAATTCCTCATCCACCTTATTCTCCCGACTTTGCTCCTTCAGACTACCATTTGTTTCATAGTTTACAGAATCATTTGGGGGACATAACTTTCGCAAGCCAGGAGGAGGTTGAAACTGACATTTCAGAGTTCTTCGCTTTGAAACCAAAAGAGTTTTACATTGATGGGATTAAAAAACTCGTAAATAGATGGAAGGAAGTCATAGATAATCAAGGAAAGTACATTGATGATTAAATTTCAATTAAATATAACATTTGATCACTTGTTTTCTTAATTCAAAATTCGGACAGAACTTATGGGTTGACCTGATATATTAATAT
>NC_068994.1:22926209-22937574 GCF_001194135.2 Octopus bimaculoides
ATATATATTTATAACCCATGCTAGCATGGAAAGCGGACGTTAAACGATGATGATGATATAATATTAGGGAATGTAAAATTCCAAACATACAGGAATATTCAATTTAGTAATACCAAATTGTATTTTATAATAAATAATATATGTATATAAATATAACTAAGAGAAGAACCATCTTACACCATCCACTGCAGTCATGTCTCTTCGCATCTCTATCTGTCACTGTCCTTCACTCTCAAAAACCTGTCCACACAGCCCTCTTCAACACTCCTGTTATCTTTTTATCCACTTTTTTGTCCCTTGGTGGTATGCCCTGACACTTTCATTGCCATTATCCTTTCTCCATTTCCCCCTGGGATAGCCATGTATTTTCTCTACAGCAAGATACCAGCTCCTACCACTCTATTATAGTTTACTCTCTCTACACTTGACACAAAGCCACTTCCCACAATACTGCAACCTCCTCCATTTGATCAAGGGGGTCTTGTTTTCTGTCTCACAAGTGCTGGTACCATGAAAAATGTACCTGGTACACCCTGTGGTTGGCATTAGGAAAGACATTCACCAGTGAAAAACATGTCAAAGCAGACACTGGAGCTCAACGCAGTCTTCTGGCTCATCCTCTTCTGTTGAACTGTTTAACCCATGCCAGCATGAGTTAGACAGATGTTAAATAAGGATGATGGTGATTATACACACACACATCCCCCACCACTGCTGGATAACTGGTGCTAATTTGTTAATGTCCAATAACTTAGTGGTTTGTCAAGAGTGACTGATAGAATAAGTATCAAACTTTAAAGAAATAAATACTAGGCTGATTAGTTTGACTAAATCTTTCAAAAAGGTGCCTCAGCAGACCTACAGTCCAATGAAAACAAGTAAAAGATGATAATTATCATGAACTCTCTCATTGTCAGACAATGTGAGTTCTGCAATTTCTTGCTGAACAACCACATAGTTGATTTGTTGACAGTGATCAAATGTTTGTAAGCACATAAGCTCCACTCCTTCCATCAAATCAACATTATCTATACAGGTGCATGATATGCCACACGTTAGATGATGAAATAATTGCAGAGCAACATGAAATAGTGTGTTTTGCTCAAGAACACAATGTGTGTGTGTGTGTGTATCTATCTATATATGACATCAAACGATGATGATGATATGCACACACATCATTTTAAACATCCATTTTTCAATGCTTGTATGGGTCAACTGGAATTCATTGAAACAGACTTTCTACAGCTGGATGTCTTTCCTGTCACAAACTGTCGCTCTTTCCTAAATACAGTAATATTCCCACATGTATTGTGACATTCATTTACAACTATTGCAGAATGTCAAGACAAAGAGGCACACACACACATATATATACAATTTACACACACATATTTATATATCATATATATTAATGTTTGTTTTTATGTTCAGTTATGATAAAAACAATTTTACATTAATCTGACGAATTACTCTATACTTTGGTGGAGTACAAATTTATTATTTTTCGTATGTGTATTTCGTGTGCAAGATTCTTGATGTGGATACGTGTGTTGAAAGAAATACAATTAAACCTTGGGAGAGGCATTATGCCGGTAATAAACACACGCACTGGTTCAGTCCTTTATTAATTTATATTAATTTAACAAAAAACTATATAAATTAATAAAGGACTGAACCAGTGCGTGTGTTTATTACCGGCATAATGCCTCTCCCAAGGTTTAATTGTATTAAATTTATTATTCTTATACAAGAATATTGTTGGCAATGACTTGTGGTTTTCAACCAGGGTCCATATGGCCCCCGAGAGTCCATATACGATTTTTGGGGGTCCACATAGCAAAATAGTAAATTAAGGATTCACAATAGTATTTTAAGGGCCCCTGAAAAAAATTTTGCTTTTGATGTATTTATTGGAAGAAGCTGCTAGGCTTCTTTCTCTAACATTTTGCATTGTTCAACCTATTACAAGTTAATGTGTGTTAAACAAAATAGGAATTTTGAAAGAAATTTCTATAAAACTAGGTTTTAAACATCAAATGGTTATGGGGTCCCACAAGAATAAAATAGTAATGAAAAGGGTCCATAGAAAAAAATGATTGAGAACCCCTGCTGTAAACAAATGGGAGTAAATACACTGAGTTAGCTCACAGTGCCACTTAACCAGACTGTGGGACGCATGCATTTCAGAGTGTTTATCTCCGCTTCCGCCATAGAGACTGGAAAGGGAGATTCTGCAAGATGACACGAGAGATAGATCCCTCTTATGATATTCCTGTCATTGTTCAATGACTGGTTGCACTATTCAATGGCTTGTCACACCATATTTAATTTATGGCGAGCTGCTGTATAATGCAACCAGTCATTGACTGATGATGGGAATATCATAAGATGGACCTGTCTCCTGTATCAGTTTGCAGTGCCTACCTTTCCAGTCTCTGTGGCTGAAGAGGAGATGGTGCTGTGAGCTGACTCGGTGTATTTACCACCCATTTGTCTAGAGAGAGAAATTTTCTCCATGACAAAATACAGTGAATGACTTTCTTATGGGATCGAATATGCCTCAAGCATATTTGAACTGGCAACATGTCTGTAATTATACACATCACTGCTTAGCACTGTCGCCTATGTGTGTGTGTGTATATAAAATCATCATCAGGATCATTTACAGTCTGTTTTCCATACTGATGTGGATTGGGCAGTTAGATAGGATCTGGCAACTTTCAGGACTGCATTGAGCTCCAATGTCTGTTTTGGCATGGTTCCTAGAGCCAGATGCCCTTCTTAATACTAACTGCTTTACAATCTGTACTGAGTGCTTTTTTTCATGTCACCAGCACAAGTAGGAGTCACAAAGTAACTTGCACAATAGCAAAAGAAAAAGAAAAAGCACTCTGGACTAAGTGGCAAGGGTGCATTTGAGAGGAGGAGGTGGAATTTTGCCAGGTGTCGAGAGGCAAAAGTACGAAAAAGGGATAAGCACAAGTGACTTGCTACAGAGGAAAAACATGGCTACCCTGCATTATATAAGGGTGGATGAGAGTAGCAGGGAAGAAGATAAAGATGGTAATGATGTGGTACCAGAGCGAACTCTTGAGGTACAAGAAGTTGAACATGAGAGAGGACATAGACAGTGAATCAAAATCAGGGAAAGAGAGCAGGTAGAAGTGAATGTAGTAAGTGATAAACAAGGATGGAGCTGCAGTATGGATAGGAGGTAAGGTGAGAGAGAGATAACTCAGGAAGATAGATAAATCAGAAAGTATGGGGAAGATGTGCAAGGTGTAAGAATGGTGGGGAGGGAGATGTAAAGGTACATAAGGCTGGCCATAGGGAGTGGGGTTTGATGGTGGAAATAAGAGGGCGTTGGGAATGATAGCAGATATGAGAAGGTTAAGGATGAGGAGAGGAAGAGATAATTGTAGGCAAAGAAAAGTGGTCTGTGAAAATAGTATGGGAAGGGATGGACAGAAGAAGGTAACTGGTTATGTAAAAAATCATGGGGAGGGATGCAATATATGCTCTCAAGTGATTACAGCAACCGAGTAGTACCATAGATAGAACTGTGGTAGAGAGATAAGGTATGGGTAATGCTTGATAGGTCAGAATGGGTGTAGGGGTAGGGCCTAGCTCGTACAAGCAAACAAAATACTTTCAGGACCTCGTTTTTGCTGCAATGGAGGGGTCTTCTTGAGCACTGAAAATCGCCAATCACCTTTGTCATTTCCTCTGTGAGGTTCAGCATCTTCAGATCAGCCTTCACTACTTCATCACGTCTTTCTGGATTTCTCTCTCTCCCTATATAAATATATATATAAACACACACACACACACATTACACACACGCATACATACACACATATAATACATATATGTAAATACATACACTAAATACGTATATATATTCATGTGTGTGTGTGTGTGATTGTATGTACATACAAATATAAATCTATACATGCATATTTATATATGCATACATGAATACACACACATCACATATGTGTATTCACGCACGTGTAAGTGTTGGTAAAGGGTAAAAATGTCCTATATATATGTACCTTAATATTATGTTGAATCAGTGTAAAACATTTGAGAATGATGAAATTCCCAAATAAAATGACAAAGTTGGAACATAACTAAATTATGATCATAGGATGCTGGAATAGTGTAATGCAACTAGCTAGTGTGGTAACGATATGAGGGTGGAGGCGGTTATTTCGGCCAGACCATTTTCCCATTTTCCATTTTGTAAAACAGGATGACCACTACATTGCTACATCAATGTAGAATTATATATGTACATACGTACGTATGTATGTATATGAGTGAGAAGAGAGCACGTAAATAATAAAGTGTCATAAAGGGTTGGAATGTCCAGGTACATATAAAAATAACTTGGATGAAGGTAGTATTACCTTCGAGTTTAAACAATAGACATGTGGAAGAAAAGCGCGAGAAGCAAGAACAATGTCCACATAGATGGTTCTGGTCTCCTCTAGCTCTGCAGGAGGCCTAGACTGGTAAATGAAGCAAGTCAGGCTGGCAGCGACAAGAAAGAATGAAGAGTAAACGAATGGCGAGTGGAGGACAGATTGATGGGAGAAAGTAATGGACAGAAAGATGACGTGAGTCTCCTTAGGTAGATAAGTTTCTTATAGTAGATTGTCGCTAAAATGACTTGCTGGGGTGGAAGCTGGTTGACGTACATATAAAAGAAAGGAAAATGTGGGAATAATAAGGAGAAATAAGGAATCACAATAAAAATTTAAATAATTAAAATATTCTATTTTAGAATATTTAATGTATCGAAATAATAAACAAAAAGAAACGGAGAAAGTATGGAGGAAAAAAAAAAAGATTGATTTTCCACAATACAAAAGGAAACTGAAGCTTTATAGCTAGTATAGAAGATACGATGTCGAGGAAACAAGGGATACCCCATTTCACAATCTGAAACATTTTGCTTACCTTTCGCAGTCCCCTTTTTTTTAATCGTCCTTGCAACATTCTATAATTTACATTATAGCGATGTAATTCTCAGGCAGTAGATAGATAATATACAAAAACTTTTGCATAGATTATGAATGAAGTAAAAATGTGAGGAGTGATCGTGGTTAGAATAGGGAGCACAGGCTGAAGATAAACAGTGTCCGAAGCTGGTAATCAGTTGAGTGTTGGTATAAACACAGGGGCAGATAATACAACAAATACAGCGCCTTGAGCGATTTAATTAACGATTCTTACTTCTGAACTTTAACGGAATATAATTTAGGAAATTTTTTAGAGTTGTAAATTTTAATGAAGTTATTTAGTTTTGATTTAGCTAAAATTGGGAAACTTTGAGGTGATTCTGACTATAACAACATGCTATATGGTTTTCTTGCAGACAACTTATATTTGCTATCGGCCTCTACTACTGTAAACTTTGTCACTATATATAGACGGACTGAGCATACCATTTCCGACGGTGAAGACGTATATTGCATTCCCTTCTATCAATAATATGTCGATTGAAGTAAATGATTGCAAAGATACTTGGAAAGAAATTTATAAACCGAATAAATTTATCAATAAGATATTTTAATATTCTGAAGTGGTCATGAAACGAAACCTTCAATTTTAGGGGTGGAGAAAAGAAACTCGAGACGTTCACACTTTCCTCCTGAAGGTATTTGCGATTAAACGAATTGAAGGGATTTCTGCTGAGAATTGAAACAGGGTTGTCATCTGGATTTGTCTAGAGGATGCATATTGCTACAAATTAGTTGTTTCTTCTACAAACAAAACAATTAGACACTTATAACTACCATAAATATAGCGCCTACACAGATGGATATATTCGATGTAGCATTGGATCAACTGTCAGAAGAAAAGATTGGCAGGTCATGTCTGGAACATCTTTCAACCTAATTCTATTGGGTCAAGGCTGGCTTAGGGTTGCGTGACAATCTATATAACGCCTGAAATGTGTCGTAAATTTCATTGTCTAAAGAACTAAGGAACTGGGATGGCTAACATTGGAAAACAAAACATTTAAAAGGGAAATTTATAGGAGAAAGGGTTAGAGTACTATATTTTTGCCTTTCTAAAGGACATTAGAAATGTAAGAAAAATGAAATAAATGTATCACTTTGATGTTACTGAACATTTCAATTATATAATTTTTGACAAAGAAGTTATTTACCAATAACTTTTCTTTAACTTCTATTAATGAGCAAATTTAATCATTTGTCTCTCATAATCTACTGTCTTACTTTGCCTCAGTAATTATCACTCCTGTCCTTAGAATGATCTAGTACCACTCTACTAATCCCAATGTAATTGCAGCCATCTGATGCTATGGTTTCTAACGTGTAAATGTTGAGATGATTATGTCAATATAATCATCCCTATCAGCATCAAATCTTGTTCAGGCTTCACGGCCATGTCTTTATCAAATACATCTGGGAGCTTAAGGATACAAATGTTAATTACAGATTAAATAGGAAAACAACTACCAAGGCAAAATCCTATTCAGGTACCCATGATTTCTGCAGTTTATGCATCACTGAGACTTATACTATCTTTCCTACTGGGAACTCCCTTTTGATTTCTATTATTAACTATTGTATTTCACCATATTTCAGTTCTTCTACCATTATCTCTCTTTAATTCTATCTCCCAGCATTTGTATTTATTGCTCAATCAAGCACAACTTGCTCAGTATATATGTATATGTGTGTGTTCACACACACACACACACACACACACACACACACATGCATCATTTTTCTTTTATTCATTTTAGTCATTGGACAGTGGCCATGAAGGAGCATTGCTTAGTAGGATTTTTAGTTGAACGAATTGGCACCAGTACTTTTTCTTTTTAAGCCTGGTACTTTTTTTATTGGTCTCTTTTACTGAACTGCTAAGTTATGTGGACATAAGCACACCAACACGAGTTGTCAAGTGGTGGTGGGGGACAAACATAGACATAAACACACACACCCATATATGATGAGCTTCTTTCACTTTCCATCTACCAGATTCACTCAAAGGACTTTGGTTGGCCCAAGGCTAAAGTTGAAGTCACTTACCCAAAGTGCCAGTTGTGGAACTGAACCCGGAACCGTGTGGTTGAGAAGCAACTCTCAGATGATAGAAAAGTGATGGGTGTTAGGGGATGAAATGTCAGGGGAAACATTGACAGGGCAGAGGGAATGGTATTGAGGCTGGGATAGACCCCCTCATGGACAAGCCTTACCAAGGTGGCTTTAGGATATCATTTCTGTTGTGGCAGATGGGTCTTCTTGAGTACAGTAAGGTGTCAGATATCTTGGTCTTTTGTTATCTTCATAAGGCTCAGCATTTTGAGATCAGCCTTCAATACTTCATTCCATGTCTTTCAGGGTTTCCCTCTTCAACAGGCAGCTTTACACGCTAGAAGAAGCAGTCAAAGCGACCAAAACCACATTTAAGAGCAATTTCGAAGGGAATGCAAAATAAAAACTTTTACCTTGTTATTTTTTTACGGTCATACCTAGGTTTCCAAATAAAATAATTTGCTAGGCGAAATTCTCATCAGTGACTGCGCCATAACACTAACATATAATTAAGAGACAAATAAGACGTGTCTCATCGTTATACATTATAATTTTTCAAATTCACCGCGCAAGTGCAGTTTAATTATATGTTAGTGTTATGGCATGGTCACTGATGAGAATTTTGCCTAGCAAAATATTTCATTTGCTGAAAAAATTTGAAACCTAGGTATGACTGTAAAAAAATAACAAGGTAAAAGTTTTTATTTTTCATTCCCTTTGAAATTGCTCTTAAATGTGGTTTTGATCGTTTTGACTCTTTCTTCTAGCATGTAAAGCTGCCTGTTGAAGGCAGCTTCTCTTGTGTTTAAATGTACACTATTTTATATTGAGAATATATTCTCTATTGACTTTTTATACATGCTAGGCCACTACTGGTAGCGAAATTTAAAAAAAAAAAAAGTTCAAAGAACTGAAATAAGTTTGAATTAGAAAGCCTTAGCTGTTATAGGAAATTATAGGAATGTAAACACATTTTTTTCTATGCTTTAAAGACATGACAAAAAGAGGCAGAAGACTCCTGAGGGACAGTTTCACAGTTTGTTGATTGTACCCTCTGGGGAAATACACCTGATTTCTTTCTCCCATTGATAGCATAGAATATTTAGCTATTATATAAAGAAATCAGGAATTAAACTATTTCTATAGTAGAGAACTTGAGTAGAAATATATAAACATGCATATACATATACAAAAACTCTAACATTGTTAGATAGGGCTTTGACAAATGCAGACATGACAATAGTGCAGTCATGACAATAGTGCAGGCATGGCAATTGGTACAGATATGGCCAGTGCCGCCTGACTGGCTCTCATACCAGTAGCATGTAAAAAGCACCATTTGAGTGTGGTCGATGCCAGTACCGCCTTACTAGCACCCGTGCTGGTGGCACATAAAAAGCACCCCCTACACTCTCAGAGTGGTTGGCGTTAGGAAGGGCATCCAGCTGTAGAAACCTTGCCGGCTCAGGGTTTCCTGGCTTGCCAGTCCTCGGTCAAACCATCCAACTCATACCAGCATGGAAAGCGGACGTTAAACGATGATGATGATGGCAATAGGCAATAAATGATGGCATACCTTGGTACAAGTATGACTTATAACCCTGCATCTATATACCATACCTAAATATTACAATAATTACATTGGCAGTGGCTGTAATGCTAATTACAATTTGCATTATAGCAGCTGTCAATCTGATTAGTGCTGTTCTTACTACTTCATAAGGCAGTGAAATGGCAGGATTGAATCAGAAATCTTTATTAATACTGTTTATTGATCTTGCTCTTATGTTATGCTGGAAAATGTTTCTTGAGTTGAGAAAAGAATATTTTAGCTATAGATATTGCTATTTTTGTATTACATGGTGGATTGTACCAAATAATATGTCAAGACTTATTCCTTCTAATCCTATGTTTATAGCTAATATAATACAGCTTCTCCATAAAACCATTAGGAGTCAATGCTGTCTTGTAATTAAATGTCTGCTATATAATAGATAATCTCAGAATATTTTTAAGCAATTTTTTTCATGTTGTCTAGATGGTTTGAAAATTTGTTGATATAATTTATGGGCTTATTTGGTTTTCTTTGGAGAGATTCAAGATCACAATAAAAAAAAAGTATAGATTAAATTAAAAATGAAAAGGCAAACCATTTGGCATCACTTGAAAAGACATTTAATTTAGATAGAAAATATAGATATACAAAAATATATATATAAATTTCCTTATGTATTGTTCAGATAAAAAGTTTTGAAGAAGCCAATTAAGGCCTTCCAGAATGTATTCATAGCCTACAAATTGCAATTAATCATGGCCAAGAAACCATTATCCCTTTGCAAACCCCTTCCTATATGAGAGAATTCATCTCTAAATTGTAAAAGAACAAGTAGGCCATAGGAAATTATTTACTTATGAAATCTTTACTTGTGCTTCAGTGATAATCACAAACTAATTATGAGAAATACTGGCCCCATTAAGTGGTGAGTATTTATAGTTGTTTGGTAGTTTCTGAGAATTACACTGTTCATAGATTGTAGAGAGTCTATCTGGTTTAAAATCAAAGTTTCTTAAAGAAGAGGAGAGAAACTGTAAATGAAAATCCTTAAAACATATTAGCTGATTAGTAAATCAAGATGACATGATAGCTGTAGTAAGCTTAAACAACTAAAAAAGCAGACATAAACCTACTTACACACTCATCATCATCATTATCAACATCATTGTTGGTTTAGCATCCACTTTTCCAAGCTTATCAGATAGAATTTGTTGGGGAAATATTTCTTTAGCTGGATGCTCTTCTTGTTGCCAACCCTCATCTGTTTCCAAGTAAGGTAATATTTCCCAATAGTTGGACATATTTGCATAAATGTTTGGAAATGAAGGACACTGTCTGTATAACAATAACATTCCTTTACACACACATATATATGGCAGGTTTCTTTCAGTTTCCATCAACCAAATCCACTCATAAGGCTTTGGGTGATCCAAGGCTGTACTGGAAGACACTTGCCCAAAGTACCACACAGTGAGTCTGAACCCAAATCCAAGTTGGGTATTTGAGGATATTTAATTTTCAGTATAAACTCCCAAAGTTTTTATTTCTTTCAGATCTCCTATCGTAGATAAAAAAAAAAACTAACATAAGAAATGAAAAAACATGCAGTGATTTAGAAATTGCAAAGTTTTTAAATGTTACGAGATCTTTTGTTTGTAAAGTTTGGATAGAATTGGAAGTCTCTGGCAAGAACATTTCAACTGTGTCAAAGAAAAGAAACATTCTAAATGTTTGGACACTGTAAGAACATCACAATTTATCCAATGGGTTGAAAACATTATGAGTGATGATCCCAGAACATCATTGAGGGCCATCATCAAAGAACTTCAGATATTGGAGTGGACTATGAGAACTGTGGTGCATGAGGACATTAAATACAAGTTGTATGTACTGAGGAGGGGCCAATTCATATATGCAAAGACACAAGAAAACCATCTGATCCATGCCTAGTGGTTGCTTAAAAAGGTCAAAAATCCTCATGAACATGGCATGCTTTGGTTCTTCTCTGATGTGAAAAACTTTGACCAAAACCAAAAGTTCAAGAGGAGAAATAACAGATGGTTTTATACAGATCCTTCTGATGTACTCAGCATGATACACACTAAATTTCTAATAACTGTAATGGTTTTAGGTATGGTGTGCAATAAAGGTCATATCATGCCACTTCATATCTTTCCACAGGATGCTGAAGTGCTGGAGATAGTTGTTAAGCCCTAGATGGATGAAATATGCTGTGGAAAACCATATGTGTTTCAGTGAGACTCAGCGCCATTGCAGAAAGCCCATGTAACCCAAGAATGGCTGACCAACAATTTTTACAATCATGAAACACCAAATTCATGACCTACAAACTCACCCAATTTAAATCTCTTCTATGTTTGAAGCATTGTTGAAAGGGATATTAATTGACATCCTCACAATATCTTGGCCTTTCTTGAAGGCTGCCATTGTCCGGGTGATGTTCAAAATGAATAAGGCCCATTTAATGCAGATATGTCAACAATTCTGCTCCCACATTGATTTAGTCATTAAAGATGAAGGTGGATTCAGAGAATAATCTCGTTGAAAAGATTATTCAGAACATGTGTACAAATTTTTATTAAGGCACATTTGGTTTTTGTTAGATTATAGTTGTTTTATTAAATTAACAAATATCTTCTCAAATACTGTTCACACCCTGTATATATATATATATATATGTATATATATATATATATACATATATATA
>NC_068994.1:22937779-22943670 GCF_001194135.2 Octopus bimaculoides
AAATATACCCATACATTATATTGTCTTTGAGCTTTTGTAGTTCAATAGTAGTTCATGTATAAACTGGTAGGAAAAATAAGGATGCATGAGAGTTGAGAGTTTTGTTAGGTTTAAAAAAAGGGTTAAAAGTTTGTGTTAAGCAGGAAATGTGGTGTCAAAACAGGAAATGTGTGTAAGGGGAGACAAGTGTTTTTAGTTGGAGTTATGAAAACCAGTTAGAAGAAATCTTTATTAAAATATGCTTCCAGTTTAGCATTCTGGCTTTTTTTCATTTTCCTATTATTTCTCCACGTGCGGTTAACACAACGCCACTATTTACTGACTTATATATATATATATATATACATATTGTCAGTCTGTAAGGAATGAAGCCAGTATGCTCCGCTGGATGTGTAATGTCAGTGTCCATACTCGACAGAGTGTAAGTACCTTGAGAGAAAAGTTGGACATAAGAAGCATTGGATGTGGTGTGCAAGAGAGACGACTGCGCTGGTATGGTCATGTGGTGAGAATGGATGAGGATAGCTGTGTGAAAAAGTGCCACACCCTAGCAGTTGAGGGAACCTGTGGAAGAGGTAGACCCAGGAAGATCTAGGATGAAGTGGTAAAGCACGACCTTCGAACATTAGGCCTCACTGAGGCAATGACTTGTGACCAAGGCCTTTGGAAATAGTTAGTGCGTGAGAAGACCCGGCAAGCCAAGTGAGACCATAATCCAAGGCCTCTGCCAGGGATGTAGCCAGCCCACTTATGCATACCTTTCCGTCATTGGACACTAAACTCTGTTTGCAAAGACCTGTTGAGGCATATGAAATCGATCCAAATTCGATGATTTGCACCCATGGCAACCTCTCCTTCATTGGACACTAAACTCGGCTTGCGAAGACCTGTTGAGGCAAGCGAAATTGAAATCGTGATTGAACCAAATTCGATGACTGGCACCTGTGCCAGTAAATCACTAAGAGCACTGTCCAAGCTTGATCATTGCCAGAACAGCTGTCTGGCTTCCGTGCCAAGTGGCCTGTAAATAGCACCATTTTAGTGTGATCATTACCAGCGTCGCCTTACTGGCACTTGTGCCAGTGGCACGTGACAAAACATTCGAGCGAGGTCGTTGCCAGTGCCGCTGGACTGGTTCCTGTGCAGGTGGCATGTAAAAAACACTATTTTGAATGTGGCCATTGCCAGTACCGCCTGACTGGCCCTCGTACCAGTGGCATGTAAAAGCACCCACTATACTCTCGGAGTGATTGGTGTTAGGAAGGGCATCCAGCTGTAAAAACTCTGCCAGATCAGATTGGAGCCTGGTGCAGCCTTCTGGTTCACCAGTCCTCAGTCAAATCATCCAACCCATGCTAGCATGAAAGGCGGACATTAAATGATGGTGATGATGATGATGATATATATACATACACACAAAATTGTGCTAAGAGAAATAATTTAGAGTGGCCAGTGGCAGGTATTTGAACAACATACAAATACAGACATATCAAATACCATATAACATAGCATAAATTCTTGATTTATTAAAATTATCTTTACCTCTAGAGGATGTATTATAATTATCAAATGGCAATTAAGATCAGCCTAGAACCGCACATAAACAAAAAACTAACACATATATCCAAATATATTTACATACATCCACACATATACGTACAGGTACACACACATATGTTTACAAACACTAAATGCATATACATATAAATAATCACATACGCACACATATATAATGCATTTACACCTACATATATATAAATCTTACAAAAATCCACTATATTTTAAAGACCTTGTAGTGACATCAATTTCTATTGTGACAGAGTGTTGTCGACTAGCCTTTTTAGGCTCCACATGTTAATCTTTAATGATTGGTCATTTGACCAATCATATGAGCTTGGAACATTTGGTTGAGTCTTGTATTTTGATGGGTTGAATATTGTGTGGGATATGGATCTTGGATCCAATCACCTTGTGCATAATACATACTAAAACAATTAACCTAGACCATTGTTGGAGCCCAAGTCAGTCTATATATTGGGTTAACAAAACCCCTGTAGACAGCGAGGTGAGAGGATTCCAGGAGGATGAGTCATGATATTTCCCTGCTGTTATAATGAAGCACTTGTAACCAATGACAGCCAGAGCAGAATTATCCAAATGATGGATGAACTATGCAACCACCAGAATCTGTGATGTATTTATTTTGTCTACTGTATAATTCATCAGAAGAATAAAATCTTGCTGTTATTTTAAAGTTTGTTTCTTGTATTATTTCCATGAGTGAACACACAACATATGTTATATAATGGTATGCAAAAGAAACTTTATAACCAACACAGTTAAAACTTAATTAGATTTGAAAACAACCTCATGAAATTAGTAAAAAATGTCAAATTCAACTACAGATTCAACTATTTCCAATACAAACTACAAATATTCCTTGAACCTTTTATAAAAAAATCACCAAACACATATAAGAGCAGAGAAAACAAAAAATGTTTATGAAGTTGACAACCACACACATAAACTACTAGTTAGTAACCCTACCACTTATAATTCAATCAATGTGGAAACAAAAAAAACTAGCAATGAAACTTAAAATTGTGCAATGGCTCACTCTATGAAAACCTTTTGTAACCCTGAAAATCCACAAAGACAATTTTATGTAAAACCTTAGCTGTAGATTGATAAATCTCACAAAAAGTGAAAAGGGTATCATTAGCAAATCCATATTAGACAACATCATACAACACATCAGAGACTCCTCAAACCTTATTCAATGGATATGTAGCAGCACAACTATTGAATTGTAAAGGGAAACTGAAAATATGCCCAAATGAAAATTCATTCAGTTTGACATCATGGAGTTTTACACTTCTGTCTCCTAAAATCTGCTTCAGAAAGCATTTGAGTTTTGTAAAGCATTTGTAAACATAACCTATACCAATATAAATATAATAACAAATGCAAAGAAGTCATTACTTTTTCATGATAATTTCTATTGGATGAAAAAGAATGGGAACAAGCTGTTTGATGTCACAATGGGGAGCTATGATGGTGCAGAGATAGCAGATCTGGTTGGCCTTTCTATTCTAGATGTTCTTAACAAAGAGATAAAGTAGCTGATATAGGGCTATATAGGAACAATGAACGTGGAGTGGTCCATAACAAAATGGATATGATATGGATAAGAAAAAGAAAAGATTATGCAAAATATTTAGCCAACTGAATCTTAGGATTACAATTAACACTAACCTTAAAGAAGATAATTTCCCAGACATTAACATGACCCTTCATACAGGCAAATTGAAAACCTACCGTAAACCAAAGGAGGATATCTTACACATTGACATAGGTTCCAACCACTCACTATCAATCATAAAATAGGTGTGTTTCCAACCTACCTTCTAATAATGCTACTTTTGAAAATGCTGCCCATGCTATAACACTGCATTAAAAAGGTCCAACTTCAAGAGTAGCATAATTCATATTGAACCAAATGTAGATAGACAAAGAAGACATAGGTAGAGGAAAATCTTATGGTACAACCCCCAAATAGTAAGAATGTAGCCACTAACATCGCTAGAAAATTCCTAAAACTCATAGATACCACTTCCCACACTCACATAAATACCACAAGATCTTCAATAGAAATACAGTTAAAGTCAATTATAGTTGCTTACCCAATATAGGGTTGATTATATTCCACCTCGGTAAAAATAACAATATTACAAATATCCCTCAAAGATCAGTGCTCTCTCTCTTCAGGTATATATATATATATATATATATATGTTGAGCCTCACAGAGGCAATGGCAATGTACTGTGCTTGAAAGGACCTGACAAGCCAAGTGTACTCGTGCTGGTGGCACGTAAAGAACACTTTTCGAGCATTGGGCCTCACGGAAGCAAAGTGGCTAAGTTCCTTTCGACTGTTGGGCCTCACAGAGGCAGTGACCGAGACCTTTGGCATTATGTCATGCTTGAGAAGAAGACCCATCAAGCCAAGCAAAATCACAGTCATGGCAGATACTGGTGTCTTGCAAATTGGCATCTATGCTAATGGCACGTAAAAACACCCTGGTGTCTTGCAAATGGCACCCATGCCGGTGGCATGTAAAGGCACCCATTATACTCTCAGAGTGGTTGGCTTTAGGAAGGGCATCTAGCCACAAAAAAACCATGCCAAATCAGACTGGAGTCTGGTGCAGCCTTCCAGCATGCTAGCCCAGTCAAACTGTCCAACCCATGCCAGCATGAACAATGGACGTTAAATGATGATGATGATGATGATGATGACGATCCTGTAATTGTAGATCTCTGGATAGCTGTCTCCTAAGCAATAGGTGTCTGCAAAAAGAACTAGTGAACAAGGCCAACATCATGGATACCAATGGAATAATAAAATATTGAAATTATGGAAAACACCTTCAAAGAGAGATATACACAGCATTTGGCTTCATTCAGAGATAAAAACAAAAAACACAACATCCCCATCCAACATGGTGTGGACACTGAAAGAGAGGAGCGAGAACAACTCCCAAATAACCTGGAGCAAATAAAGGGGATGGGGTAGCAAATGTTAGCTTTGCATCACCAAAAGATTAAACATTATAACTTCAAAAGTGAATGTTTCAAATATTAGGGATGAAACCTTCTATCCCTGCATGCATAAGTAACATTTCACACTTTGAAATTTCAAGCAGGATCCTGTCATCTGCATTGCTACCATTCCAATCTGGATAAGATTTTTTCTCTGAACATGAATTAGATGCATTATATGAACATTATGCATAAAAGACATATTCCCTCTGTCAATTAATGCCACATAGATATATGTGCATCTCACATATCCATGACATCACATGATAGACACAAACGTATGAATTCACAACCCTGTGAGTTGTCAAAATATTTGAAAAAATATGTGAAACTCCTTAATTATGAGCACACACTCAAACATGGATAAAATGCATAATGCAGATGGAGACATGTGTATGTGTGTGTTTGTGTGTATGTATTTGTATATATGTGTATATTTATGTGTAACATGTGTAATATGTGTATGTATATTTATGTGTGTGTGTATGTACATATGTGTACATATATGCATATGTATATGACGCTGCATTATTCACTGAATGAATACATACAAAAATTTATAAATCCCATGCATCAAGTTTGATGATAAAAGATGTGAAAAGTTGTGAAACTATGCAATCATGTGTACATATGTGCAAATATGAACAATTATGTACATATCCTCAAAATGCATAACACAGATGTCGTTGTATGAGCCAGTGTGTGTATGTGTGTGTGTGTGTGTATGTGTGTGTGTGTATGTGTGTGTGTATGAGTGTGTGTGCACATATGCATGGATATTCATGTGCATACACGTGTATATTTACAAAATTGAATTAATGAGAGGGAGATAATAATTGAGAGTTGTTTCCCTTGATCTGTATATTTATTTGATTACTTCAAAATCTCATATGCTCTCGTGTAACTTTGTTGTTTTCATCCAAGATGGAGATGAGCACCAACGTTCTATGTGGCAGGATTGATAATTACTGAAACGTCACTTCCTATGAAACCAATGGTAGCTTTGTTAACCCACAAATAAAGTACATACATATGTATGGCACCTTGGGCTAGTGTCTTCTAATATAGCCTCTGGCCAACCAAAGCCTTGTGAGTGGATTTGGTAGACGGAAACTGAAAGAAACCTGTTGTATATACATATGTGTGTGTGTGTGTGTCTGTGCTTGTCCTCCCACCATCACTTGACAACCAATGTTGGTGTGTTTATGTCCCTGTAACTCAGCAGTTTGGCAAAAGAGACCGATAGAATAAGTACTTGGCTTACAAGGAATAAGTCCTGGGGTTGATT
>NC_068994.1:22943680-22944027 GCF_001194135.2 Octopus bimaculoides
ATAGAATAAGTACTTGGCTTACAAGGAATAAGTCCTGGGGTTGATTTGTTTGACTAAAGGTGGTGCTCCAGCATGGCCACAGTTAAATGACTGGAAACAAGTAAAAGAATAACAGAATATACATATGTATATCATCATCATCATCATCATCATCATCATCATCGTTTAACGTCCGCTTTCCATGCTAGCATGGGTTGGACGATTTGACTGAAGACTGGTGAAACCGGATGGCAACACCAGGCTCCAGTCTGATTTGGCAGAGTTTCTACAGCTGGATGCCCTTCCTAACGCCAACCACTCAGAGAGTGTAGTGGGTGCTTTTACATGTCACCCGCACGAAAACGGCC
>NC_068994.1:22944220-22946913 GCF_001194135.2 Octopus bimaculoides
GAATAAAAAATTTATGTAATGTTTCTGGTTTTAGACATTAGAGAGGTACATGGTCAGACTTGCATCAATGGTGTGCTTTATATATATATATATATATATATATGAGAGAGGTCATGATATCCAGAAGACCCAAAATGGCAGGTATGGCTATGTAAGTGGTACGGAAGGACTGTAGTTAGACTCCCAGTTTGATAATAGTATGAGTGAGGAGTCTAATGCGGGTCACGTGTGAGCATGTATATGCTAAATAAAATGAGACAATAAAGCCAAGGCAGTGTGAAATTTTTAGGACATTTATAAAGAGAAAGGTAGTCTTACAGCTGTTTCAGGGATATGAGGGATATCCCTTCATCAAAGATGTGAGAGAGTTAAATAGAGTGAAATAGTAGAGTTCAATATAAGAAGTTATTTTCGAGAGGGAGTATATAGGAAGTATAAAGGGTAATAAGAGAATAAAAATAGAAATATATGTTGGATGTTACAGCTGCATATCCATTATCCAAGGAAAGTGCAGTGTAGAATGGGTAGAAAGGCTTCTTGTCCATGGTATGTAAATTCCAATAGGAGTTCACCATATAGTACATATACCGAACACCCCTTAGGTAATCTCCAACAACCTAATTTGACTTTCCAATGTCTTAATTTTTTAACTTTCCAATAATACATAGAAATATTATATATTATATATTTATATATATGCATATGCATATATACATGTATGCATATCTGTATAGGTACATAAAAAAACAAAAAAAACTTCAACCAGCTATTCTGATTATATGTCTGTGCACACGTTTGAATGTGGTGTGTGCCAGAGGGCTTGCAAATCCAGTGAGGGTCTTAAAAGACATGTTAGGATCCACAATGAGCAGAACTTACCTGCAGGTATTGGTAGTGCAAATCAGAGGTGCAATCTGTGTGGGTGTTTTTTCAAAACACTGTCTGGTTTAAAAAGCCACATCAGACGCCATGAAAGGGCTAAGGTGTAGGTGCAGGAGGTGGTCAAACTCTGTAAGGAGTAGACAACCACCATAGGTACATAAGTATGTAGCCTTTAGAGTAGTGCATATACACACTTATATGTATATGTGTGCGCGTGCCCATATATCTATATACATATTTTTCTTTCTCTCACTGATTCATCAACTCCCACTATCACTTTAGCTAGTACAATAAATGCCTATGTCTATTTTTAGAAACTTGACCATTATATCTTATTATTCTTCCCTTCCTTTTTGAGGTCTACTACTCACTTTCAGCACCCCGTCCCTGTACCATTTTCTTTACCAATCTCTCCACCTTAGCGCCTTTCAAACATATCATGGACAAGAAGCCTTTCTACCCATTCTATGCAGCACTTTCCTTGGATAATGGATCTTCAACTTCCCTTTATACTTCCTATATCTCTCCCTCTCCAGAAAAACTTCTTATATTGAACTCTACTATTTCCCTCTATTTAACTCTCTCATATCGTCTCTGATGATGGGATATCCTTTCTTTCCCTGAAACAGCTGTAAGACTACCTTTCTCTTTATAAATGTCCTAACAATTTCACACTGCTTTGACTTTGTTGTCTCATTTTATTTAACACACACATACACACACACACACATGCACACACACACATTTACTAGGAGGTACCCGAAAGTAACTGGAAACATTCTCTGCGGGACAAGCCTGGTGTAGTTCAGGCTTCCATAGCTAGAAGCCACTTGATGCAACCCTCAGACATCAGTCTGCTTACTGGCATTGTCAGGTGAGGTCCTACTGCCATGTGCTGTGTCTCTGTTTTGCAGTGCTTCTCCCTTGTTCATTGATGGCTGAAATGAAAGAACAGCATGCTTCCATGAAATTCTGTTTTCTACTGGGAAAATGGTAAATGAAACAGTTGTCATACTTCAAGCAGCTTACAAGGACACTGCCATGAGCAAAACATGAATTTATGAGTGGTTTTCACACTTTAGGAATGGTCACTTGTCACTTGAAGACCAACCCTCATTCAGGGCGACCATTGACTTCCTGAAAATTCATGAACTGATCTTGATGAACCATTGCCAAACAATTGACAAACTTGTTGATATGACTGGTGTGTGCTGGAGCTCTTGCGAACGAATTTTGAGTGAGGAATTGTGAATGAAAAGAGTTCCAGTAGAAGTTGTGTCTTGCTTGCTCACAGAAAATTAAAAGCAGTCACAACTGGATGCATGTTGTAAGCTGAAAGTACAGCTGGAAGTTGGTGCTATGGAATTTGCAGATGTGGAAGAGGTGAAGAAAAAAATTATGGAGGTGTTAAAAGGCATCACCTTGCAGGAGTTCCAGAATTGATTTGAACAGAGGAAAACATGTCTGGACCAATGCATTGCTTCAAATGGAAAATACTTTGAAGGGGATAAAAGTGTAAACATGTAAAACTAAGTGAATAAAATAATATTGTAAAATTCTGGTTTCTTTTGGGTACCCCCTCATATATATCATCATCATCATCATCGTTTAACGTCCGCTTTCCATGCTAGCATGGGTTGGACGATTTGACTGAGGACTGGTGAAACCGGATGGCAACACCAGGCTCCAGTCTGATTTGGCAGAGTTTCTACAGCTGGATGCCCTTCCTAACGCCAACCACTCAGAGAGTGTAGTGGGTGCTTTTACGTGTCACCTGCACGAAAACGGCCACGCTCGAAATGGTGTCTTTT
>NC_068994.1:22951689-22953882 GCF_001194135.2 Octopus bimaculoides
ATATATATATATATATATATAAAGAGAGAGAGAGAGGGGGGACCAGTCAAGCAGCACATCACGCTGTAATTCTTGGGCTGAGAAATCAACACTTAAAAGCCATAATTTTAAGGAGCGATAAAAATTTTTGAATAAAGGAAAATGGGTAGGGGTGGGTAGGTACCGACAGCGAGTAGATAGGGCTCTTAATTGTAGATTTTAAATATTTGAGAGACAACAATGCATAAATCGTAAATATATATGTATACATATATATTACAGGTGCAGGAGTGGCTGTGTGATAAGAAGCTTGCTTCCCAACCATGTAGTTCCAGGTTCAGTCCCACTGTGTGGCACCTTGGGCAAGTCTCTTCTACCAGAGCTTCAGGCTAACCAAAACCTTGTGAGTGGATTTGGTAGGTAGATGGAAGCTGAAAGGATCCCATCATATATATATATATGTATATATCTCTATGTGTGTGTCTGTTTGTCTTCCCATCACCACTTGACGACTGGTGTCGGTGTGTTTACATCCCCATAACTTGGCAGTTAGCCAAAAGAGTCTAATAGAAAAAGTACCAGGCTTAAAAAATAAGTTCTGGGGACAATTGATTTGACTAAAAATTCAAGGTGGTGCCCCAGCATGGCTGCAGTCTTATGACTGAAACAGGCAAAAGATAAAAGATGTGTGTGTGTGTGTGTGTGTGTGTGTGTGTGTGTGTGTGTGTGTGTGTTATAATTTAGAACAAACAGTAAAAGATTGTCATTATAGTTCTTGGAGTTTTGAATGGTGGAGCGAAGAGCTACGATACATTCTCGAGTGCTATAATGACAACCTTTTACTGTTTGTTCTAAATTATAACATATATAAATAATCCTTTGTATCATTCTTTTGTTGTTTCATTTTATTATTATTATAATATATATATAACTGAGGCCATCATTGTCTCTGCAGATAAAATGACTTGGCCTTCTTTGAAGCAGGTGATGTGGGGCGTTTCCACTGCATGGATTGTCTCTTTGTCTTTGGCTCAAAGTGATGAACCCAACACTCAACCTTGTTTAGAAAATGTTCAAGGAAACCAGCTGGATGTGCTCAAACAACATGAGATTTTCCTGTGATGTGGTCAGCTTGGTATGCTTTTGATCAGGTGTCAAAAGATGTGGTACCCACCGAGCATAAAACTTTCATCATGCCAAGTTCATTGTGCAGAATATTCTCAGCCCTCTCACTGGATATGTTAATAGCATTGGCTATTTGATTTATAGTCGATTGCCTGTCATCCATCACCATGTGGTGAACATGATCAATGTTTTCCTTGGTGGTGGCAGCTGCAGGACGTCCAGGCCTTGAGTCATCTTCAGCAATCTCTCTTCCTGTCCCAAATTCAGCTGCCCACTATTTCTCTGTTGTTAAAACTGGAGCATCATCTCCTAATGTAACAACCACATCAGCATGAATGTTGTTTGGAATTAAACCATTTTTCTGCAGGTACTAGATGACACCATGATGCTAAATTTTGTCCATTTCCAAGAGGAGTCACTGTTAGTTACTTTCAAAGTTTTCTTTGAACAGTCACATCTCAGCTTGGCTGGAAAGAAACAAATCAGTTATTAATTAGCAGTTATTAATGCCTGCAAGATTCCACAGCTCTAGTATCACTCCTTCATAGTCAGCCTATGAAATTTTCAGCCCACACTTGCATACTAATGTACATGCAAGTTCATATATGCAGTGATATTTATGTAAACCCATACATTTATACAAAAAAGAGGCCCATGTTCTACTTTGATTTAGTCATTACTATCTTTATATGTGTATATAAATGCTAACCGCTTTACAGTGCGTATTGGGTGCTTTTTTTATGTTACCAGCACTGAAGTTGCATGCAGCTTGCATGTCTATAAACTCCAAAAAGAGTGGCTTTATGCTGAGAGAAGTTAAGGTATGATAGAAGGGGCCAGAGCAGAACAGGTTTCTTGTTGTAGAGGAGTCACATGACTTTGGGGTGATTGAAGGGAGTGTAAGAGTAGGCAGCAATTCACTTTCATAGTCCTCTGAATATCTAGACCAGTGTCTCTCAACTTTTTTACTCTTGCGTAAACCTTAAAATAAATTACATGTCTCAAGGAACCCCTGCACAAAAAAAAAATTATATACCATATCTTTCTCATATTTTTTCATCGTAGTCCACATGGTAAATATTATATATA
>NC_068994.1:22953923-22961044 GCF_001194135.2 Octopus bimaculoides
ATATATATATTTATATATATATGGTTGTTATAGTTTTTTGATAACATAATAGGTTAGATAGGATGATGTCTATATTACAATATTACAATAACCAATAATATGTTGTGCAGGTATAGTAATATTACAATCATGAAATTAGCATTAGCTTATCTCACTCTTTCTCGCAGAAACCCTAGGAGCCTTTTGTGGAACCCTAAGGTTCTGGAGAACCCCAGTTGAGAAACGTTGATCTAGATATAAATGTGTATGTGTGCATATATACAGTAAATGTGTAGTGTGCATATACACAGTAAATGTGTGTGTGTGCATATATGCAGTAAATGTGTATATGCACATATACACAGTAAATGTGTGTGTGCATATGCACAGTAAATGTGTATGCACACATATATACAGTAAATTGTATGTGTGCATATACACACTAAATGTATGTATGTGCATATATACAGTAAATGTGTGTGTGTAAGTAAGTATGTATGTGTATAGTCAGTCAGCTAGATATATAGATAGATAGGTGTATGGGTGATATCCACCTACCCCAATACACTTCTGTTATGTAAATGTAGACATATATGTTGTGTGTGTGTGTGTGTGTTAATTTATGGATTGTGTGTCTATGAAGCTGTCTATATCTGCCTCTTTCATTCATTAAAAGTTTTGCTTAGTCAATTTACTCTTATCTATGATGAGTTATAACCCCTGTTAATATCAACTAGTTCTGCTTTCATGACTTTGATATACTAATCCGACAGATAATTTTATATCACCTTTTGCATGTGACCCCTTTAAACTCAAATCAGACTCTACATGTACCTGCCTTTCAAACTTCTGGACTGTAAATATCTATCACTAAACACCATTCTTCACCTCTTATAACACTTCTGATGAAGCAACATGTGCGAAAAAGATTAGATAAGTTAATTTTGCATATTCATTGTGTAATCAATTGTTACTGAAACATGTATAAGGATGTTATATGTAAATAGTTTCACACTATATTTTCCTGTCTTGTACTTTTTCTCTGTACTCTATAATCATTACAGCAAACAAATCTGTAATATGGAATTATTTATATAACATGATTTTTCTTCTTAGGCATCTATTTTTGAATGTAATGGAACATATGGAAAACCAACACAATGGCTGTATGTCATATTCTATCTGTCTGTCTACATATGTATGTGGATATGAAGCTAACCTTCATAGGTGGCTGATGCACAGGGGCATAAGCCTGAAGAGCATATGGAAAATAGATTTTCTCAATTGCCCATAAGGCTCATTAGAAGTAGTCAGTAGTTTGTTACATAGGTGACTTAATAAGCAATAGTGGGTGGTCTGAAAGCATAGTAGCTCAAGTAAGAATGGATTTGGAAAAGTTCAGTGAGTTACTATCTTTGTTAGTAATGAAGGGCCTTTCTCTCAGAGTGAGAGACAGATTGTTTGGAACTTGTGCACAAAGTGTGGTAGTTAACACATTAGCCTTGAATGCAGGAAATTTGCATAGAAGATTAGAAAGAAATGAAGTAAGAATGTTTCATTGAATGTGTAATGATAATGTGTATGAAAGACAGAGTACAAATGACCCAAGGTAAAACTATATATGGGAGGAATCAAATTTAGTAAGTCTTGTGCGTGGGAAATGAAAAGAGGTTCACCTACCTTCCTCTCTTGTCATCACCCGTCTAGTAGTAATCTCCCCAGTGATCCTGCCCTACCCTTGTCACCCAGTATAAGCAGTTGCTATCTAACCAACCCAGGAGCGAATTCCCTGAAGTCTGTTCACGATGCCTCTGGCAGGCAAGAAGAGGCTGACCCTTGTCTCTCTCCCCTCCACTTTCCCTCTTGCACTCCCTCTTCTGGGTCAGTCCCTTGAACATTGACCCTCTTCTTCTGGCTCATCCCCCACACGCACCCCTGGTTTCAAAGATCACTCCCTCACTTCACTCCATGTCAAAATCTACTACCTACCTGGGTGGGTGTCTTGCATGTTGTGATCTTCTTAAGCTGGGAACCTCATTCTCTTCTTCTTCTCCACAATCATCATCCAACGAAGTGACAATCCTATGAACATCTACGACATGATTGTTTGATGATGTCTCACCACGATCCCATTTCCACTTGGCCTCTATGCTGCTCTGAAACAGCAGTGCACTTTCCACCTGTCAAGCATCTCCTTCAGCATCTCTGAACGAAACAGTGTGCTGTTGTCCTTCAGCAATTTGTCCACAGGGCCCCACTCTAAGAATACCTCATTTAGAATCCATGCCATCTCGTCCACAGTGCCTGCCCTCAATTCCCTCCAAACGGCCTTCCAGCCTGGCTCACAGCCGACCATCGAGAGATACGTCTCCTGCTAGTAGTGTGTTACATCCACTGCTAGTTGTCTCCAGTTGTGCTCTACTGAAATGTTTCCCTGCTCATGCAAACCCAGAGCATGGTAGATGGATTGACCCCTATCGCAGTTCCCGACCACCTTTTGGATGCTCTGTCTGGTAACGCCAGCATCAATCCTCCAGGCAAGATATAGGGCCCTATCCATGCCCATATGATGCATGGCATGCAATCTCTTTAGTTTGGAATCATTTAACCGACACACCACAGCTACCCCTTGCTTCGATTCTTCCTGCTCCCCTAACTAGGACTTTTTCAACCTTGTTAGAACGTCTACCTTGTTTCTCTCAGAAGGCATAAAGACCACATTCAGCATCAGGCCAAACTTGCCAATCAACTCTCCTAGAACCCCTAGGCAGTGCTTCACTAACATTTTCGGAGCGCCTTTGGTTTGCACCCTCTTCTCGTTAGTGATCACCGATCCTATCTAGCCAAGCATGGTGGCCAAATCCGTCTGGATTTCAATGGAGCACAGCCCTCATTTCAAGGCCAGATTCACTCCCTTCAGCACTGTATCCAACCCAGCAACATTGATGTGGTTGTAGTTGTCTGCTTCTTGAAGCCAGGCCACATCTTCCACTTTGGCACCTCTGATTTCCAACACACCTTATCATGATGTTGCTAGCATCACACCATATGGTCCCGTTATCCGATTTGGGCACATAGCAGTTCCCTCTGACTGGGTCTTCTGCCCTCGTCCTCCATAGGATTTCCTGCATCATCGCCACTGTCCCCTCTCCCACCTTGTCACTCCAGTTCTCCCCATCTTCTAGTCTCCTTGTATAACTGCATGGCGTATGCCATCACCCCATGATCGATTAGTGATCTATTAATTTCCCACACATCAAGAACAGTTTTCTCCTGCTGACATTGGTACCCAGCTTGGGATCTCATTCCCCTACACAACACCAAAACACCTGTTCTGTTTCTCTGAAGCTTAAGCCCAAATGCAGCTCTTCCAGCCATTGGCTCCAGTGGCTTCGCAATCAGCCCGAATTTCTTAAGATGTCTCACAACCTCTGTGGCAGGCACTACAGAATCATCCACTAGGATGTCATCTATATAGGAATTAGTGGCCCTTCTTATCCTATCCACCTTTCCCAGGATGGACTTGAGCACTGTTGCCATGATCTTCGGTACAGAATTCAGTTCAAAACCCAGCCTTGTCAGATGATATGTCCAGCCGTTGTATCGCACCAGCTGGTACTGCCACAGTTTGTCACACACATGGAGCTGTAAATATGCCGACTTCAAGTTGACGATCATCACTGTCTTAGTTGACTGTCTTCATACATGCAGTGTCTCTTGCCAACTGTGTGGCACAATACATGGCCATTCATCACCTGAAAGTCCAGTACCGATCTGACTTTGCCCTTTGTTGGCTGCACCAGTGCCATTAGAGGTAGCACTCTGCTCACTACCTACTTCCATGGGATAAGGACACCTTCCTTAATCCACCTCTCTATCTCTTCTTCAAACTTGCTCCTGGCATGTCCTTTCAGGGTATGCTAGTAGAAGCTCATCCTGTTCTTCAGTGTTGGAGGCTCCTCTTTCCAGCACCACTCTATCATCCACCGCTGACCATCGAACGTTGCCCGAAAATCCTTGTCTTCAATGGTGTAGGCAGTGCAGCTCCTTGCGGAGCTCTGTTCCCACTCATATTCCTGACTCAGAGCACACAACGCCCCCATGGTACCAAATGAAATCACGTCTCCTCCAGTACTGACAAATCCAAGGCGGTCAAGCATGTCCATTACCACATCAATCCCATTTACCACTTGGCCGATCACAATCACCCACAGCCTAAGCATTGTGCCTCGCATCACTATCTCCATGTTGTTGCTATCCTTGCATTCAATTTTGCTGCTGTCGACCACCCGAACACTACTCATTCCCTTCTATTTCTTTGTCACCCTTGGGGTCACAAGAGTCATTGTGCAGCCCATGTCCGCGAGGGCCTTGAACATGTTTCCTCCAACCACGATCTTAACTATAGGCAGTGACTTCACCAATGCCTCTACTCATTCGTGGGGGAAGTTTGAGAGGCAGTAACTTCCCCATGGCCTTTTTTTCAGGTGATATGCCCAGTCTATTTTTCAGATGATATGCCCAGTCTGTTTGCACTGGTAGTAAACCAGTCCAGGCTCTGCACAGTCTCTAGCACTTAAAACACTGGCCTATGAACAGCTGCTGTCGTTCTGCAGCAGGCCCCTTTTTGTCTTTCACTGGCTGTCATGGGCTTCTGCAGCCGCCATCACCCCTGCTTTCCGTCTGGTGTTTTGTTGCCACCTGGCAATTGTTGTAGTTGCACTGACATGTCATCAGGAAAGCCATTCATGAAGGCCAGTCATGCTACCTTCTCCAGTCCCTCTCCAGTGCGACTAGACAGCGCAACCAGCCTCCGTACTTCCTCAGCATATTCGTCAACCTGTTCCCCAGTCCATCTGACCATTCCCAGTTTAGCAAAAGCGGTGAACTCTCCCTCTGTGTAAGCTTCTCTTAAGTGCTGCTCAATCTTTGCTATGCTCAGTTATTCTTCTTCATCCACTTCGGGATACAATGCCAGCACACTCCCCTCCAAATACAGCACCATGAGGCTTGCTACATCT
This sequence comes from Octopus bimaculoides, assembly GCF_001194135.2. Taxonomy (NCBI): domain Eukaryota; kingdom Metazoa; phylum Mollusca; class Cephalopoda; order Octopoda; family Octopodidae; genus Octopus; species Octopus bimaculoides. Next base: position 22,958,924 of record NC_068994.1, read on the forward strand.
TGACCTTTCAAATCCAGACTACTACGTCTCCTTTGATCACTGCCAATCCTTATCTTCACTGCCATCATATATTAAGGGGACAATGGCATCTGTATACAATTGCCGAAATAGCTTGTCATGCATGGGAAATGAAAAGAGGTTCACCTACCTTCCTCTCTCGTCTTTGCCTGTCTAGTAGTAATCTCTCCAGCGATCCTGCCCTAACCTGTCACCCAGTATAAGCAGCTGTGAAAGAAGAAGACTAGATAGACAATGAATGAAGCAGCGAAAACTGACCTCATAATGCTACACCTCACAAAACAGATAAAAATGGGCTGCAACAAGTGGCAACAAGCAGAGCTGGAGAAAGCCAGCACTCTTGTGCCAGTATAGCAGGTAAATTTTAAAAAAAGGGATAGTGAGAATGACTGAGATGTACTTCTGCATCAATCCTCTGCCTCACCCACCTCAATGATACCCTGCTGCCTCTCTTTCTTTCATTAACTCTTTCCTCCTTGGTTTCTCCGTTGCCTTGACATCCTCTTGTCTCCCCTCTTTGGTCCCTTCTACCTCTCTTTTTTCCACTGACTCTCTCCTCTCAACTTCTCCAACCCCTTTTCACCTTCATCCCTTTTTAATGCCCATCTCCACCTCCTCCTCTAAACAGTTTCACTCCTATATGCTGGGATAGCACTAGATCATCCATTATTCAACTCACCCCATCATCCTTATCGTTCTCTCGTGTCAAAACTGAGGTATCTGAGTAAGACATAGTCTTCTGATGCAGCTAAGAGGCAAGTAACTGCAGAAAAAATTGACTTGGATCTTGTTGAACCATCCAATCCAAGTCAGCACAGAAAAATGGATATAAAATGATGATTATGATGCATGCACACATGCATGTGCACACACACATATGCATGCACATATGTATGCATGCATGTATGTATCATCACCATCATCATTTAATATCCATGTTCCATGCTGGCATGGGTTGGATGGTTTGATAGGATCCAATAGGTCCATGGACTATATCATGCTACAGTGTCTGCTTTGGCATGGTTTATATGGCTGGATGCCCTTTCTAATGCCAAGCACTTTACAGTGTGTACTGGGTGATTTTCTTGTACCATCTGCACTATTGAGGTTGCCATATATATAAAACGAATGAGGGAAACTGAAAATGGAATTTGTAAAAATCTTTATTCAATGCAATGATCATTTTGACCCATTCTGCATCTGTCCCTTGCAGATGGAATATTGTATAAGTAGTTGTGTTGCATCCACCAATGCAGAATGCATCTTGTTGGGTGTCTCATTTTGAATAAAATATTTTGTTAAATATACTCAGTTTTGCTTGGCATGTTGTGGCGACAACAACATGTGTTGTGTTGAATAAAGATTCTTGCAAGCTTAATTTTCTGTTTCCTTCATTCATTATAAACTCAACAAACACTGGAATTCCTGAAGTAGATCCAGTGACACATATCAAAACTGTGGATGATATCAGGTAGCCTAAACAGTGAAAGTGCTTTAATCGCCATACTACTAACCATAGACCCAAGGTTCAAATACTTACACACATACATGACTATAGACACAAGAAATTTGTTTTCCAGTCACATGATTCTGGGTTCAGTGCCATTGTGTGACATCTTCAATTAGCCCTAGGCCTTATGAGTAGATTTGGAAGACAGAAATTGAAAGAATCCTATTGTATTTGTATATATGAATGGGAGTATACATGTATGTTTGTGTCTCCTTGTCTTGATGTCTAGATGCCATGTGATAATTGTAGATAAGTATCACTGTCATACAAGCAGTGTCCTTAATTTCCAATATTCTGTGAAAACATACATGGCCATGGGAAAATGTTACCTACCTTGGAAACAGGTGAAGGTTGGCAACAGGAAGGACACCTGACTGTAGAAAATCTGCCTGTTACATATCAAACTATTTACAGACATGTGCTCGTGCAGTTTACACACTTGCACCCCACCATACTAGTGAACATTTCCCATTGCATTTCTCAGGCCCGGCAGTGTGGGAAGAAGTTTGCTTCCCAGCCACAGGGTTCTGACTTCAGTCCCACTGTGACACCTTGGGCAAGTACCTCAGAAAGAAGGTTGTTGATATATATAT
>NC_068994.1:22961193-22972319 GCF_001194135.2 Octopus bimaculoides
TATGTATATATATATATATAGAGAGAGAGAGAGAGCGAGATAGATATTCAAGTATGAATGAGAAGTAGCCCAAGGGATATAAAAAATATCAGACACATACACAAGGTATGTGTTTTGCCAGTTGATAGGCAGGCTGTTTATAAGCATAAGAGAATATATTCTCATCAATTCACCTGGTGTTAAAACACCTGAAAGTTATAAAAAAGTGAAATAACTCACATCAGGTGCTGTTTGTAGAAGAACAACCGTGTGAACTAAAGGAGAATTGTGACGTGTGGAAGACACAAAAACATGTAATATGACATAAGAGGGCTCACCTGTGAGATGCGAGGAAGTACCAGCAAGGACAGAGAGAGTGATGAGAGACAGACACAACCGTTAGATGTAAGAGATTTATGTATGAAAGTTTGTCCATTTTCAAGCGAAATCACTATTAGTTACTTTTGAAATCTTCTTTGAACAGTCAGATGTCAGTTTAGCAGGAAAGAAACAATACAGTTATTAATTTTTATTAATATGGTTGACTCATGAACCAAGATAGGAAGAAACTTCTATTTTTCAGTTTACTACAAAAAACAAAACAAAAACCTCTTTAGTGCCATGTGGCTTGTCATCAATATGTCAACTATTATATTGTTTGAAAGTGGAACATTTTTAATTATACTTGTACTTCTCCCACAATAATTATACACACTAACTTTATTTGATTTCCATTAGCAGTGCAATTTCCCTTTTCTGTGTAATAATTTCAGCAAACAAATAATTTACTTTAGAAGCCTTTTCATTGATATTGACTCTACTTACAAAAGCTCTACCCTGTTTACTTTAGATTCCAACAACCTTTAACATTAAACAGTGCTTTTATTTTTCATAAACTGTAATTTATCATGAACTCTTTTTTCAGTTTTGCTAGAACAGTTACTGCATTTGACAGTTGTTTGCCACTGACAAGGCACAATAGAATAGGACAGTGGATCACAGACCAAATAAAGCCCATCTATAAGTACCTGCCAATGTATAAACAGACAGTTTTGTGTTCATTTTTGCATTAGTACAATGGAATTTATCAATAGATTTTCTTTTGCTATTCTTCATCTCAATTCTCATTTTCAGAATTTTCTGGATGCACATAATTCAAAAACTTGCCACATATCTTTCAAAGAAATATAGAAGAGAAGATAAATAATACTTAAACCAATAAAACTGAAACAATGACAAACAGAATTAACCTTGGCGCTTTGGAGATGAGAGAGAGAGAAAGGGAGAGAGAGAGAGTGAGAGAGAGAGAGAGAGAGAGAGAGAGAGAGAGGAAAGAGAGAAAGGGAGAGAGAGAGGGAAAGAGGGTGAGAGAAAACAATAAGTAAAACCTTTTTCTACTGTAACAAAAATAGACACATTGCAAACTTTTCATAAACATAAATGTGCTCATTAACGAAATGATGAGTAAAACAAAATAATGTGAATAAATAGGGAACTGTAGCAGAATGCCAGAAAACAGACAAGGCTTATGAAAATAGGTCTGTATGGATATGCATTTATATGCATGTATGGTTAGTGGAAAAGGTTTAGTTGATGAGCTGAGGGTAGTTTAAACAAGATCAAATACTGGCACAAGCTGTATGAGCTCCACCTAGGGGTTTAATTTTGACACCATTTTATTAATTTTCAAATACTTCTAGATTGCTTTCTTATGATTGCGTGGGTGCAAATGGAAATCTTGTGTGTGTGTGTGTGTGTGTGTGTGTGTGTGTGTGTATAGATAGAAAAACTATTAGTTCTAAATCTCTGAATGACAGACATGCAGCAACAGTACTTTAGAGTAAAGTTTATATACCAACGTAAAGTTCTGATATATATATATATATATATACATATGCATGTGTGTACATAATGTACACTTAAAGATAGGCTTAGATAAACATACAACATGCAAGATACATCTCCAGAATGACCTGGAGCACATCATCAATGAAGTAACCTAGAGTCATCAGGTATTTTGGATGTTGCAACATCAGATACCCCTTGTTCAAGTAATCTAGCTTTGGCTGGATCAGTCTCAGCAGTAACTGTCCATAGTTTAGTCTTCTTAATCCAAAGCTGGTGGCTTTTTCTACAGCTTCACTTGCAGACTGAATGGCATTCATCATTGTCACTTCTGCAAAGCTCTAGCAGTAGAGGTCTTTGTAGAGTGAGCATTCTACAAAACATCTGCACACCACATCTAAAAAGGCTCATAATGTTTTCCAGTCTCTGTTCTGGCCCTTTGTTACTAGTTTGTGATACTTCTTATGTTTCATCTAGTCAGCCTTGTCAGTATACTCCTATAAGGGTATTAAGCTCCAGTATGATCATGTATTTTATTACTTCAGTGGTAATGATCATGTCTGACTGTGCTGTGGATACTTCATCTGTTTGCCAAAATAAACATGTTGGTACTTGTCAGAGACTGTACAGAGGAGGCCCACCTTTGTTCTTTGGTTGTAGATTTTGCTCCAGCTTTGACAAATCTAATTGCCTTCTTTGGGGTGTAGTGCTGTTTATTTGTGCTGATGGATGTGACTAATCTCTCAGCAATTGCATTGAGCACATGATCATGGCACCAATGATAGCAACCTTCTTGAGCAGCTACTGAGAAGATATTTGAAGGTTCCTCTTTCAGAGAAAAGTAGTCAAGATGGTGTTGCTCTTGCCCTAGGTACAAAGATTAACAAGACTTAGCAAGGAATCATAGACAGCCTAGACAAGGAACTGAGGATGAAGGAAGTCTGCCTATTATAATGTTTCACCAAATGAACTTGCAGCATTGCTGCACACTCTCACACTTTTGCCCTTGCTCCTTGATGCCTAAAGCCCATGATTCTACTCATTTGCTATTCCTCTACATCTACTCAGACTTTCTCCTGAATGAGACGTTGTCTCTCTTTGTCCTGGCTATTGCCAAGTTCAATCTGCCAGTTACCAAGATTTCTATCAGCTCCTTTTGTCTCTGCCATTTACACAACTTTCTCTGCTCTCTATTTCCACCATGTTCTTTCCCTGATTGCCTGTTGATGACACCTTATGATCCTTGGAGTCACAATATTGTAACACTCTCTTGTATGCATTACCTTGAATTCTTCAATGAGACTGTTGAATAGGAGCTATAAGTTGTTACTGGTTCCATATATAGTTACATAGCTGTGAAACCCCAGCTACTTGTAAAAGAATCCACTGAGCTTCCTTTTGTGGGATTCTATTGTTGTTAATGGAACTGTGTAGACCAGTTGAAGACCACAGAACTTGGGGTAGGGTAGAATGCTAGTAGTCCTTTAAAAGATTTATTTGCTAAAAATAAAACATTTATAATTCCAAAGCTTCCCTCCATCTCATACATATGCAAACTACTTAACTTTTCATAGAGATGGAATCTGCATGCAAACTAGACACTCCATGCCAGATTTACTTCTCTTTTAGTAATACTAATGAAAGGGCCTTGCATTAAATCCTCTTTACTCAGGAACATCTCATAACCAATGCTATTGCTGGGGTCTTGCAATTCCTGAGCGGTTTTTAAGGCAACTACATATCTATATCATTGCAAAATGGCACAGGCACGGTTGTGTGGTTAAGAATGGTTTTGATTCCATAGCACAGTACCTTGAGCAAGTGTCATCAACCAAAGCCTAGTGAGGAAAATTCAGTGAACGAAAATTTATGGAATCCCAGTGAAAGTACCTTCCTGTTTTTGGGTGATATGACCATATGGTCCGTGGGTACCTTTAGATGAGTAAATAGCTGAATTTGGGCCAGGTTACAGATCTATGGATAACTACCTTTTACTAAGCCTTAGAGACCTTAAAGAGTCATAAGTATTGCCATTTCTCTTTGGACTAAGCAATAAAAAAATTATTTTCAAAAAGCTAAGGTATGATGAAATACTTTTGCTTTGATCAGCTGGTGACACTTTACAAACGCAAGTGCAATCTATCCTGGAGCAATAATCCTATATTTATGGGGTAATGCTGCTGCTTATTGACATAATCATCCAAGACAACTTCCTCAAAAAAGTTATTCGATGATTGGCAAAGATTCACTTACCCAACAATCTGTTGCTTTTTGTTTTCTTACCCTTTTCCCCCAATTACAGCCATGTTTAGCCATTTTCATAGATTTGTAACCTTTTGTCAAAGCAAAGCTTAATGCTATTAAGGACAGGAACTTCATAGACTGCAGGATAAGATGCCTTGTAAGTGGCTGGGTCACTGTTGTTTTAGTCCTGTTGAAGTTGACTTTATCTCTCAATTTTTCTACAGTCGGATAATACAGTAATATGTAATATATCAATATGAGAACTGAGAAATCAGTATTTAATGTTACAGTAAAAGTTATATTAGCAATTTTGTTTCAAATTGGTAAATACTTGACTCTGTAAATTATAAACTTGGGTTTTATAACCTAAAATAATTTCCTACATACCCCAAAATTTCTTTTCTTATACTAGTAGTTTTAAACCAAAATAAGATGGAATGACATATAATTGCACAGTGTTTCATTCTCATTTCCCCCTCCACATTTTACATTATTTCCCTACAGCTATAGTTTTCAGATATGAATTAATTAAACTGAAAAGTAATTTTATATGCATTATACAATGCTGAGTTGAAGAAAATATACTTTTTAATCTTCATTAATAAGTTTTACCCAACATTAAATATACTTGTACCATAAGGGCTAGTTCGACTAACCTGCAAGAACATTGTGTTAATCAGAGATGAAGGGTGATGAGGATTAAAAGTATCATCAAAACCTACACTTTTATGACAAATTTTTCTGCTAAATATCACTTGCATTAGAGAAAAAGGAACAGGAATTCCAATATTTCTTACATGAATTTGGTCACGATTTTCGTGAACCATATTTCAAATGAGTAATGAATTTGGCAATATACAGACAAGTTTTTTTTAATTATTCAACTATACTTTTATTTTGAGTAAATTCGTGCTGATTATAACTACAGTCGATTGAAGTTAAAAAAAAAAAGATTTAATTTATCCAGAAACTGTTCATTATTCCTTAACACACGAAATTTTTCTTGCAGCATTAAACTTAATTCATTAAACTTATTCCAAGCAGCTGTTTTCGCTTAAACGTTCGCAATAAAATAACAACAACACACACATATATATGTAAAACTAAGTATTGAAGTATTTTTAACATTTGAAATTAAGGGACTGAAAAACAAACAAAACAAAAGAGGCGCAAAATATTGTTTATTTAAACAGCATAACGATTACCTGAGAACTTTATTTGTAATTGCAAACTAAACATTAAAAAAGAATAAAATAATATGTAATCATCAGAAGCGTAAGCACGTTCAGGAATTATAAATTCCTAATAAGATTTATGAACAAGTTGTGGAGCAAATAATTTTTTTTATCTCTCCTTTGTGTCTCATTTTGCAATTTTATAACAACAACCGGTGACACCGGTGTTAGTTATCACTCATATTTTTTACTGGTTAATTTCTCGTCTATATTTATATCGATAACGTATTTATATATATTCATTTTTAGTATTTTGTTAAGCTGAAATAGAAAAAGTAAAATAGTTCCATCAAAATGTTATGAAAATACTTCATGTTAAGTTGTAATTAAGCAATTAAATTAAATACAATGATTGTTTGAGTTACCTGCCCCTTGTTGATGTCTCCACGAAACTGGTGTCTTAGATCTTAGAATTACTGCTTCTATATTGTCATTTACCTTAATAAGGTAAGTAATTTTTACAATCGAAATAAATAATTTTGAAATATTTAATAAAATATACTGATAGAAACAAAAATATAACTTACATGAATAATTCCTGCACACTAAAACAGATGACATTTGTTTACTGGGTGGTTCATAATTCGTGTTATTCCTGTTCTATTAAGATGTTTCAGTCGACTATATCAAGCAAATTGGTTCATTAAATTATTTTTCAAGTATTTTTTGTGCAAAATAGTTTAAGAAACATCCGTTTACGCTATTATTATATTTATGAATTCTGGTATTCGTGATTGTTTGTTAATCAGTATATTAGAAGTCTATCTTTATATCGATGATTTTTACCTATAACCTATTAAATATTTGCCAATAGAAACTGACGGTGTGTTTGTTCACTAATGATGTTTATCTCATTGAAAACCCGATTTCTAGGATTGTAAATGCTATCAGTTCATTGAAAGCTGTTGTCTTTTTATTTTCAGAATTGATTTATTTTATATTTGTTTTTTTTTTACTTTCGGTAAATTAAGAAAAAAAATTTACTATTCCTATTTTTGCTCAATTTGCATAGACCTTTTACACTTATCAATAAACATTTAATTCACTAAGTCAAAATGTATTTATTGTTTACCTATTTTCCAAGGTAATTTTCATTTGTTGTAATCACGCCATGCATATACATACACCACGCATGCACATACACAGATATCCGTGAAAGATGAAGAAACATTAATTAAAATTACAATTTTGTCAATTAAACTTTTCGTCTGTTCATGCATGATTTTATATAAAACTTTTTCACGATTTTTGATGGTTGTGAAATTTGTTTTAAATCATCAATTTTCAATCGTTACCAGCTTATTACTGTTGTCAAAATAAAAGTCAATAAGTAATTCTTTCTTCGCTGCTGAAATAATTAGGTAATGGTGAGACTGCACGAGTCTTTTTTTTTTTTTTTGCCAGACCATATGGGAATACAAACGATATGAAAAGTGCATTACTCTTTTCCAACTCCTCTCTTTTTGTTGTTAAGTAACTTGTACCTAGAATATGTGTGCAATACGCTTACATTTGTATACACTTATAAATCATTCTTTATAGTTTATTATATTATTATTAAATATATTACAAATTAGAACACACTATAGAAAACGCATTTGTATTAAATTATATATTAGGATAACAACGTAGTCACGGAACTACAATAAAATTACGTTTTGATTCATTTAAAAACTAAGATACTTTAAATAAAAATAACAGTAGTAACGTAGTGAGTATAGATTTGTCAATGTGTAGTAGCTAACAGGTGAAAGCAGTTTATTGATCTAAAAGTAATGAGTTCAGCTCATGCTTCAAGTATTTCAATGTGTTCTAAAGAATTTGGTAAGAAATCTTAAGAAAACACAGTTACGAAACATTCTTTTAGTGTCTTATCTAGGAATAATTCCTGTAAATGTCCAGATATACAGAATATCTTGTCTTTATTAGCTCGATTAGATGTCACTAGATGAAAGCAAATTAAATATTAGCAGAATTGACTAATATTGCAAAATTGACAATATTCTGGGCATTTTTATCGTTGCTCCACGAGAATTGCTATATTTATAGCCACTCCCGACTTGTAGCAATGGGTTTCTTGAAGTAATTTTTGAGATATGTAGGGGCAAAAAGGGAGTTCTTGGGAAATGTTTTTATAAAGAAGATCTGTGTGTAATGTTTGTAAGTCATCATCATTATTGTCCCTGTTTTTCCATGCCTGCATGTGTTGTATGGATCCTCTCCTGTTTAGCAGTTCTCCATAGTCCCTTGTCATTTCCCTTGTGAAGCTCACACTCCTGAGATCAGCTGTCACAATCTCTTCCCATCCTTCTTTGGTCTTGATCTTTTTACTGGCTCTTTCCTCTTGGATTGCTTGGTACTTCTTTACCTAAATGTCATCCACTATATACATCACATCTCTGCACCAGCTAGTTTTCTGTTTTTCATATTGTCTCTTATACTCAGTTTTTCTTTCAGATGCTTTCTGAGAAGCAATTTCTACTGATGATTAGGTTAACTAGATAAGAAAAGCTTTGGAGTCTACTTGGCATTTGAAAGAATATGTTTCAAATGTGCTCTTAACTGTCATGAATAAAGTCTTCCCTCTCTGTCAACTTGCTTGTGATTCAACTGCACCTTGTACACCCATAGTTTACATTGGATAGACTAAATGGAATTTCTATCTACTTCTTTTCTGCATAACTTGCATGGTTACTTCTCAGATGGCAGTAGCTTTCAGTATTCTTTTCTGTAGCTGAAGAGGTTGATCAGAATGGTTTCTCATGCTGTGTGTTATCAGTCTGCATATTTGAAAGTAGTTGTCACATCTACTTAAATCAATTGTTAGTGTTAAGAATATGTAACACTTAATAATATTTGTTCCTACAATTCATAAGTAACTATTTAAATTTACTGAATTATTATCTTTGAATAAGAATTTCTAAAGACAGTGTGGGTGATTACAACATGACTTCTGATTTTTGTTTATCTGTTAGAGAGAGAAAGAGAAAAAGAGAAGCAGTGTTTATGATGGTTTTGACAGGAGCTGGTTAGTTGGAGAGCTTTCCAGACTGTGATTGTCTGTTGTGGCATAGTTTCTACAGCTGGACGCCCTTCCTAACAGAGTGTGCCGGGTGCTTTTTACATGCCACTGGCACAAGTGCATTTTATATGGTCCCAACACTTATAAAGGACAAGCCTGTATGGAGGGATGACAGTGATTTTACTTTGCTTAAGTTTTAATTAAAATTTTATTGCAAGTTTTATTTACTTGTTACTTGTGCTTCTTTCTGAAGTAACGTGCCCCACCTTGAGAAACACTACTTTTGAGATAAATGATTTGATAAAGTACTTAGTATGTGGTTTTAGGGTGTGGTTAAGATAATAGAAATGACAGAAGGAGCGGTGCATTTGGTGGGCTGTAAGTTTGGTTTGAAGTGTCTAAGTTGCATGAAGAATAAAGGGTTGTATATGAGTGTGTGGGGTTAAAATAACAAGTAAGTTATTAATGTACTGGAGGAAGAGGGTTGGAGCCATAACTGAACTATTAGAATTAGTAGAATGTGAGTTGGAGAGAGCTCCATGACCATATAGTGCAATAGTGCAGTCTGTCAAGAAAGTTCTGATCTATGAAAGACATGGATAGAGACCACAGGGAGGCTACTTTTCTTGCTAGACAAAACTAAAGGCTTTGCTGATATTGCTTTTAGTGAAACTTTTAAAGGCAAGAAAACACTGAGGAATGGTAGGGGTGCAAGCCACTAGTAAATCTGGCTTTACAGAAAGTGTACTGCTTACCACTGAAAAGAAAATGAGATTCATAGTGCTGAAGGAGTTGTTTTATGACTGATTTTATCATTGTGATATGTTGGAAGAGAGGGCAGCTAATTAGTTGTAGGCAAAGTCATAATTATTTAATTTCATGGGAATGATACACACTTCAGATATTTCATTAGAATTGGACAAATCCATGTAGGGGAAGAAAGATTGAAAATTGACAAGTCAAGAAGGTAGCTCTGGGAATGTATTTTGAGTGAAGTGAAAGCTAAACCAAATCAGTTGTGTTCATTTTGTTGAGGTTAAACATAACCCTATGTAAGTTCATCTTCCGTATGGAAGGTATTTAGTTGTGTATCTCTTCAAATAATTGCTTTTGAATCAATTTAATTCTTGGAATGCAATTCGGTATTCCAATCTGAGTATGCACTGTGAGTGTAGTGGAAATTAATAAGAAATTTATAAATATATACTAACTTATTTATGGGGAATGGTAACTGACACATTATTTATCATTTTCTATTAATATTATTACCATCACCATCATCCCCATTGTTTAATATTCTCTTTTCTATGCCTGCATGAGTTAGGTGGAATTTGTTGAGATGGATTTTCTATGACTGGATGCATTTCCTGTCACCAACCCTCACCAGTTTCCAAGTTAGGTAATTTTTTCCCCCCCACAGCCATGGAAGATTGGAAATGAAGGGCACAACTTGTATGTTGGTAACACATGTTTATAATAATCATGTGATGTCAAGGTAGGGAGACACCAACTCTCTCTCTCTATCTCTCTCTCTCACACACACACACACCATGGCAACCTGGACGAGAATCTTCTACTATATATGTCAAGCTTCTTCCACATTTCATCTTCAAAATCCTCTTACAAGGCTTTGGTCAGCTCAGTGCCATAGTAGAAGACACTTGCCTAAGGTACCATGCAATGGGACTGAACTCAGAACCAAGTGGTTGGGAAGAAAGCATCTTAAACCACACAGTCATTCCTGTGTCTATATAATATATATAAATTTATAATTCTTCATTAGGAAATGTTTTTATCTTTATTATGTAAAATAAGGCTTTTATCTGCAATGAGTTTCTAATACAATTCATAATTGAAACACAAAGCTTTTTCTTGCATAACATCATTTTTTTTTAGCAGAAGAATTATGTCTTTGAAGTTTTTATTTTATCAGTATCAATGTACTAAACTGTAGTTTCTTATTTTGCTTTTAATGAATGACACTTTATTTTACCTGCCTCAGTAAAACTTTCTGGAATCCCAATTTCTTTAGGAGCTTATGTAGTATCCAGATTTATATTTATATGGCAAAACCTGCTCAGCTGCTGAAATTTTAAAAAGTAAATTTTTGTTAATTTTCTAGGATGTGGCAATGACTTTAGATGACGAGCAATATTTACGTTTGTGATTAATTCCTAAAGATTACCACAACTGAAGTCATGCTAATTGGATGTGAGTTTTTACATTGTTTCTTCTTTTCCTTCATTTTGCTTGTTATGCATTTGCTTTTACTGAATGTTATTAGACACTATTCAAAATACAATTAGTGAACCAAATTAATTCAAGAGCTTTTTCCACCATCATCATAATCAATATCATTGTCATCAGAATGATCATCATATGTCTGCTTTCCATACTGGCATTGGTTGGACAGTTCAACAGGATCCAACAGTCTGGAGGGCCATATTATGTTCCAGTGTCATGATTTTGGCATGGCTTCTATTGCTAGATTCCCTTCTTAATGCCAACCACTTTACAGAGTGTAGTGAGTGCTTTTTTCATTGCACCTGCACTAGTGAGGTTGCCATCATCATCATCATCATCATCATCGTTTAACGTCCGCTTTCCATGCTAGCATGGGTTGGACGATTTGACTGAGGACTGGTGAAACCGGATGGCAACACCAGGCTCCAGTCTGACTTGGCAGAGTTTCTACAGCTGGATGCCCTTCCTAACGCCAACCACTCAGAGAGTGTAGTGGGTGCTTTTACGTGTCACCCGCACGAAAACGGCCACGCTCGAAATGGTGTCTTTTATGTGCC
>NC_068994.1:22973071-22977358 GCF_001194135.2 Octopus bimaculoides
CGTACGCATGCGTCATACAGTCTGCCTTTTACTCTGAGTGAGAGTCCCTTTGTCGCCAGCAGGGGTAAGAGCTCTCTAAACTTTGCCCAGGCTATTCTTATTCTAGCAGCTACACTTTCAGCGCACCCACCCCCACTACTAACTTGGTCGCCCAGATAGCGGAAGCTATCGACTACCTCTAGTTTTTCACCCTGGAATGAGATAGAAGTTGTTTCCTGTTTGTTTGCAGTCTTTATTGCACCTGAACATCTGCCACAAACAAAAACTAACTTGCTAGTTAACCTGCCTTTGATGTTGCTGCACCTCTTATGTGTCCATAGCTTGCACCGGGTACATCTTATAGAGTTACTACCTACTCCTTTTCTACATACTGAGCAGGGCCATCTTGATGTACCTCCTTTACAACAAGACCCCTGTTTCTGTCTCTCTGTCATGCTCTAACCTTTCATCATCTGACAGAAGATCACCTCTTCCAATGCCTCCTCCCCTCTCAAAGGTTCTTTGTTTTGCAAGGTACTTGTTGAGTCTGCCAGTGCTGGTGCCACATAAAAAGTATCCAGTCCACAGTGGTTGGTGTTTGGAAGAGCATCCAGCTGTAGAAACCATGCCAAAACTGACCTCATCTGTGCTTCACTCTGTGGGGAGGTTGGTGTTAGGAAGGGCATCCATGGAAGGTGAATGTGAAATGATGATGATGACTGAGTCTGAATATAGCAGAGAGGGAGGTGGCCTATTTTTTGGATTAAAATTTTTTTTGACTTTTAGTTTTATATTTAGTGATGAAATGGTTTTCATATTTACCATCTACAAGGCATTGATCTAGCAGAATTGTTAGCACATCAGACAAAAATGCTTAATGGCATTTCTTTTGTTTTTACACTCTGAGCTCGAATTCTGCTGAGATCGACTTTGATTTTTCATCCTTTTTGGGTTGATAAAATAAGTACCAGTTGATCACTGGGGTTGATGTAATCAATTAATTCCCCATCCTCCAAACTTGCTGGTTTTGTGTCAAAATTTGAAACCAATATTTACCATCTACATTGTTTTGATTTGTTTGATGCCTGATTGACTTCACATGTCTTATTTCTAGACTTGTACAAAGTAATGCATTTCTAAGTAACCCAGGAGATGATGGGTTCATTACTCTTAAATTAGAAACAAAGGTTTATTGGTTTCAGTAATTGGGCATCATCTTAAATGCTATTTGTTGTTCATATCAAAACCCCATAAAAATATGCATATTTCATGCTGGTGCATCAGCGTGCCAGTGTGGGCATTGTATACATGAACCATTGGAATCTCATTCTGGATGAGCAGTTTTCAATGCAATGTCTGTCAAAAAATCTGCAAGTCACCTGGAAGAATGAAGTGACACTTAAAAATTCATAATAGATGAGTGGAAAATGTAGCTACTGGTGAAATGAGATATTACTGCAGTATATGTGATCAGCTCTTCAAACACCTTTCAGGGCTCAAAAGTGATTTGTGATCTAACGCTGGGACAAGAAAAGGTCAAACTCTACAAGGAGCAAATAGACACCATACATATGTACGTACGTATATACATACATACATACTGATATATATATATATATATATATATATATATATATATATATATATATATATATATATATACACACACACATATACATATATATACTCACACATATACATATACATACATGTATACATACATCATCATCATCATCGTTTAACGTCCATTTTCTATGCTGGCATGGGTGTAGTAGTGGGTGCTTTTTATGTGCCACCAGCACGGGAGCCAGTCAGGCAGCACTGGCATCGACTATGTTTGGATGGTGCTATTTATGTGCCACTGGCACAGGAGCCAGTCAGGGGACACTGGCATGAGGAGGCAGTCAGGCTGCATTGGCATCAACCCATGCATGAATAGTGCTTATTACGTGTCACCACCTCAAGTGCCAGTAAGGCAGCAGTGGCATCGGCCACAACTACAATTTCCATTTTGATTTCGATTTTACTTGACTTAATAGGTCTACTCAAGTGCAGCGTATCGCCCAATGATTCAAGAGTACTTTTAATGGGCTGGTTATGCTACACTGGTATCAGCCATGGCTGAGATCTTGCTTTACCTGCCGTGTCATTGGCGACGATTCTATTTCACTTGACTCGACAGGTCTTCTCAAGCACAGCGTATCACTGACGATTCAAGAGCACTTTTAAATGGGCTAGTTATGCGACACCGGTATCAGTCACGGCTGTGATAGCATTTTACTTGCTGGCTCTTCTCAATCACAGCATATCACCAAAGATTTCAATTTCTTGTCATTGCCTCTGTGAGACCCAACGTTCAAAGGTCATGCTTCACCACCTCATCCCATGTCTTCTTGGGTCTCCCTCTTCCACAGTTTCCCTCAACCACTAGGGTGTGACACTTATTCTCACAGCTCTCCTCATCCATACACAGCACATGACCATACCAGTGCAGTTGTCTCTCTTGCACACCACATCTGATGCTTCATTTCCAACATTTCTCTCAGGGCGCTTATACTCTGTTGGGTATGCACACTGACACTACGCATCCAGCAGATCATACTAGCTTCATTTCTTTCAAGCCTATGTATGTTCTCAACAGTCATGGCCCATGTCCACTGCTGTGTAGCATGGCTGTTTGCACACATGCATCATATAGTCTACCTTTCACTCTGAGGGAGAGGCTTTTTGTTTCCAACAGAGGATGGAGCTCTCTGAACTTTGCTCAGGCTTTTCTTATTCTAGTGGCAACACTCTCAGAGCAATCACCCCCACTACAAACTTGGTCACCCAGGTAGCGGAAGCTATCAACTACTTTTAGTTTCTCCCCCTGGCACGTGATGGAATCTATTTTTTGTACATCTTTGGTGTTTATTGCCCCTGTGCATCTGCCACACACAAAACCTATCTGCCTGGTTAACCTTCCTTTGATATTGCTGCACTGCTTATGTGCCCATAGCTTACACTGGGTACATATTATGCAGTTTCTACCTACACCTTCTCTATAGATTGAGCAGGGCCATCTACCTGAAGAGATTTGTGATTTTCTGCCTTCCTATTTACTTGGACTTTGGTTTTTGCTATATTTACTCTAAAGCCCTTCGATTCTAGACCTTGCTTCCACATTTGAAATTTCATTTCTAGTTCTGGTAGTGACTCAGCTATTAGAACAGGGTCATCAGCATAGAGGAGCTCCCAGGGACAGCCTGTCTTGAATTTCTCTGTTATTGCTTGGAGGACTATGATGAATAAGAGGGGGCTGAGGACTGATCCTTGGTGAACCCTTACTTCTACCCAGAATTCTTCACTATACTCATTGCCAACCCTCACCTTACTGACAGCATCCTTGTGCAGGGATTGTACAGCTTTTACCAACCACTCATCTATCCTTAGTTTTTGCACTGACCACCACATAAAGGTCAGGGGGATCCTGTCAAAGGCCTTTTCCAAGTCAACAAAAACCAAGTACAGAGGTTTATCTTTAGCTAGGTATTTCTCCTACAGTTGCCTTACCAGAAATATAGTATCAGTAGTGCTTCTACCTGGCACAAAACCAAACTGCATCTCATCTGAGCAATGACTCTCCATGACCCTCATCACCTGATCCAGCAATTTGATACCCCTGTAGTTATTTCTATCTAAAGCATCACCTTTACTTTTGTAGCAGTTGACTATGGTGCTGCTACACCACTCATTAGGTATGACTCCTTTGTGAACTATTTGATTTACAATATGGGTAACTAGACCATAACCCACACCACCAGATATTTTAAACATCTGAGGGGTGATTCCTGATTGGCTGGGGACTTTCCCTGTCTTCTTATCCTTAATTGCTTTATCTACCAGGATACTTTCGATTTGGGTAGCTGGTCCCACAATTGGGTCAACATTTGGCAGGCTCTCTTCCTCCCATTCATTCTCCACATTCAGCATCTCCAAGCCTCTTTCTTTGCACAAATGCACTGTCATCCATGCAGACACATTTCTCTCCTATGACATCACAGTTTTCTCTCACATACTGTCTTGCAATCCGAAATACTTCAGTTCTTTGGTCCTCATGTTGCTGAACATTAGCAAACTTCTTCTTTTCTGCTTCTCCCTTGGCTAATATATACACCTAGCTTATATACACCTAGCTTATATATCTCCTAGCTTCCCTTCTGGCTATCTGATACAGTTCCCTGCTATCCCCATTCTTCCAGGTTTTCCAGGCCTGTTTCTTTGTTCTAATGGCCCTGTCTACAGTATTATTCCACCATCACCTTACCC
>NC_068994.1:22980300-22982448 GCF_001194135.2 Octopus bimaculoides
ATATATATATATATATATATATATATATATATATATACATATATATATATATCCGTCTACCAAATCCACTCACAAGGCTTTGGTTGGCCAGAGGCTATAGTAGAAGACACTTGCCCAAGGTGCCACGTAATGGGAATGAACCTGATACCATGTGGTTTGCAAGCAAGCTACTTACCAGACAGCCACTCCTTTTATGTATATATAAAAACACACTCACAAAACTTCTGAAGTCATTCAGTAGTTCAATTATATATATATATATAAACACTCACACAGAAAGCTACTGAAGCCATTCAGTGGTTCTATTCTCTAAACTCTAAACATACTTTTAAATTTATCGAGGTTGACATTGACCAATACTACTCTAGCATATACCCTATTCTTCCAAACAAAGCTCTAATTTTCACCAGAAAACACTTGAACCTATCTCACGATGATATTGGTATCATCTTAGCAGCCTGCTGACCTATCATACTATTCAATGGAAAATCCTGGGCCTGTAAGGATACACCCAACTTTTTTGACATCCCCATGGGACCCAGTGACTCTGCCCAAGTTACAGACCTTGTAGGCTGTTACCTAGTTAACGGTCTTTAAGAACAATTCCCTAACATCTCCGGTGGTCTATACAGAGATGATGTTCTATTTGCAATCCAGAATTTTAGCAATTAGAAAATTGAACAGACTAGAAAAAGATAAAAATTTTTTTTTTTTTAAATGGCCTTAGCATTTCCTTCTGTAACAACTTTAAAACTGCCAGTTTCTTAGATGTCACCCTGGACTTACAAAACCAAACCTTCTAACCATACCACAAACATGATGAGAACCTCAACTACGTCAACTTTTCCTCCAACCACCCAACTTCCATCATAAAATATATCGTAGATAGTGTTTCCTCTCTATCTGTCAATAAGAAAATATTTGGCCAATATGCAGAATATTATAATACCTTTGGAAATGTGCTGTGCGTGAGAAGACCCGGCAAGCCAAGTAAGATCGTTGCCAGTGCCCCTGGACTGGTTCTTGTGCGGGTGGCACATGAGATGCACCATTTTGAGCGTGGCCGTTGCCAGTACCGCCTGACTGGCTCCCGTAGGATTTTCGAGCGAGATCGTTGCCAGTGCCCCTGGACTGGCTTGTGCGGGTGGCACATAAAAGACACCATTTCGAGCGTGGCCGTTTTCGTGCGGGTGACACGTAAAAGCACCCACTACACTCTCTGAGTGGTTGGCATTAGGAAGGGCATCCAGCTGTAGAAACTCTGCCAAATTAGACTGGAGCCTGGTGTTGCCATCCGGTTTCACCAGTCCTCAGTCAAATCGTCCAACCCATGCTAGCATGGAAAGCGGACGTTAAACGATGATGATGATGATGATGATGATGACCGGCAATATGCTGGTTATAAAAATTCAATCGAATATATCCCTATGTGGTATATTTTTCCCTCCACTAAACCCAAAACCCAAAACAGTTCTGCCCCAACCTCAAATAGAGCACAAAATATCTGCCATATCCCACTACCCCACTATCCATCCAAATCTCTATCCATCCAAATCTCCCACCAGGTAATCCCTAATTCTAGATATGTAGCAACCCACTGAAATCGACACCAGTGTGCACCTCCAAAGCCCTATCCTCACCCCAATAATCCCACCAATCGGAATAAACAAACAAGAACCTGCAACATTATCTGGTTCCATCTCCTTTTTTTCCTTAATGTTTGGTGGTGTTAAAAGTGGTATATATATATATATATATATATATATATATGTATATGTAGATATATGCAGTCATCACGTTTGGTTAAAATGGCTTATTGATGTTGTTTCTCTTTTTTTCTCTGATGAGAAGATTGCATTGTTTTACATGATTTTATTCCCTCTGGAATAATACCAATGCTTTCTTCAAAACATATGTCAGAAGTATAAAGATTTGAATAACACCTGTGTTTAACTCCATTTCTTTATTTATATGTCATATTTTTTCCATGTTATTGTACACATTAAAAAAATACACATACATTTATATGTATATATATAAATGTTTATTTATATATATATATATATATATATATATATATATAATATATGCTGAGACTCCCTTCGGTCATGACAGACCATGGGATTGCACCTAGAAAGTTACCCTCCC
>NC_068994.1:22983225-22985534 GCF_001194135.2 Octopus bimaculoides
ATATATATATATATATATATATACCCATACATACATGTGCATACACATATATATACTCACATATATATACACATACACAATTTTATACATATACATAAATGTGTACACACATGCATATATACACAAGCATGCATACACATATACACACACACACACATGTATACACATGGACACATACACGCATATATACACACACATTTGTACGCATATACACACGGTAGGCATGTGGTGATTGATATTAAAGCAGTGCTATATGTATAGGAAAATGATGCTTATATTAATTAGTAAGATATTAAATGATTGACAATTAATAAAGGTAATTGGTGGTCTATTAATCTACAGAGATAGATTATGTTGTTAAGTTAGATGGAAATGAGAGGGGCAAGAAGAAGGGGTTAAAGGAGTAAAAATTACTTGTAAAAACTAAGTTAATATTATTACCAAAGTTTACTTCGATAATCACGTTCGATATCTGTTGGTGCAATGGTTTTCCAAGAGATAAAATAGCATTTTATATTGTTCAGTAATTTATACGCCATAGAGCAGAGAGAAGAGAATATTTATGTTTTGGATTCATCTTATGATGATTACAGGTAGTAGATTGGTTTCGTAACATCAATGATAAACATAACACCAAATTTATCCAGTTTGATATATCTAATTTCTATTCTTCAATTAACTCCATTATATTAAATAAAGCACTTTGGTTTGCTCACAATAAGGCGGGTCTTTCTAGAGAAGAGATTGGTGTTGTTTTAGCCGCCAGAAAATCTATAATTAAATTTAATAATAAACTATGGACACGTAAGGACACTCCAGATGGTTTTGACGTCCCTATGGGAAGCTCCGACTCAGCACAAATAGCTGACTTGGTCTGCACATATATTCTATATGAATTGGCATACCAATTCCCAACCATTAAGGGTGGTCTATACCGGGATGACTGTTTACTTTATCTAAATAATACCACAAACCAAAAAATATAAAAAATTAAAAATAGACTAGTCAGATTTTTCAGTAGAATGGGCTTTAATATAACCTTTGAAGATGAAACATCCATAGCCAATTTCCTAGATGTCACTCTAGACCTACACACAAAAACCTTCTTCTCTTACCACAAACCCTCCACTAACTTTAAGTATATTGGCCAGTTTAGTAATCATCCCAAATCGGAAACAAGAAATTTAGTTAGGAACATCTCACTTAGATTATCAAACCTATCCACAAATGAAAATATTTTCAATAAGGAAGCTGACTTTTACAACTCTGCCTTATTAAAAGCAGGGTATAAAGAAAAAGTTAGTTACATTAATTCTACTTACGAAATTGATACCTGTAATGATATAGATATTAAAATTGATAGCAACGATAAATACAATAATCATTCTCATCATAAACCTATTGACGATAACAAACAATCAAACGTTTCTTTACATTATAGGGGAGTTTAAACCCTTTTTCAATAATAATAATAATAGATTGAAGTTCTTTAGAAATAATAATAACACACATACTAAACCTAAATCTGATAAAAATATCTGGCTGATAATTCCATTTGGAAAACAAATTAAATCAAATCTGGTTTCCCAGATCCGAAATGCTGTTAATAAGAATTTTCCAAGACATTCTTACTATTACCCAGTCATAAACACGCACAAGGTTAGATTTGGATTCTCAAACACTAAAAACATCTCGCAAATAATATCCGCACACAATATAAGACTATTAAATTCACAAGAAAGTACCGATAGCAATAACATTAATTCAGACAATACAAACCATTACTATCATAACAATAATAATACTAATAATAAACCAAGGAACAATAATTATAATATGAAATATAGTAATAATAATTACAACAACAACATCATTATTTCGGAAGTTAATAGCAAAAGAATTAGTTTTTTAAGTGATAATGCCAAACTCAAAAACACTATATATCAATGCCAGATCAGCACTCCTACAAATGTGTCTTTTTACATTGGATCATCCCCTTCACCAATATCCACTAGAATTTCTAACCATTATTCTTCCTTTAAAGATAGAAATAAACGCAATACCACGAGCCTTAGCAAATTAATTTGGGAACTTAAAGAGAACAGCATAAAATTTAAATTAGACTGGCTAATTCTATCCACATCTATACCATATGACAAAGGTAAGAAATTCTGCCCATTATGCAATACGGAACTGTTCTTCATTTTATTCTCGAAGAATAAACTGGTGAACACGTTCATCGAAAACTCATACAGATGTAAACACTGGCAGCAACATGTATTTTTTTCCTTCAGGTAAAAAAATGCTTA
>NC_068994.1:22985544-22987380 GCF_001194135.2 Octopus bimaculoides
AAACATTACTTCCTACGATGTTCAATATGTTGTGCTCAATTAACCTTATTCACTTGATTTCATAGTTCTTTCGTACATCCATATCATTCATTTACTACTTTCACTTTATTCAGCAAAAACAGGAGTTATTTATCCTGTTCCAAGTTATATTAGTGGCATTATTCTACGTCTACGAATTCCATTTGTCCTCTTAAACTTCCTTAGACACATCTAAGATTCTGAAAACAATCCTAGTTCATTGTAAGATGAATCCAAAACATATAAATATTCTCTTCTCTCTGCTCTATGGCGTATAAATTACTGAACAATATAACATTCTATTTCATCTCTTGGAAAACCCTTGCACTAACAGATATCGAACGTGATTATCGAAGTAAACTTTGGAAATAATATTAACTTAGTCTTTACAAGTAATTTTTACTCCTTCACCCCCTTCTTCTTGCCTCTTTCATTTCCATCTAACTTAACAACATAATCTATCTCTGTAGATTAATAGACCACCAATTACCTTTATTAATTGTCAATCATTTAATATCTTATTAATTAATATAAGCATCATTTTCCTATACATATAGCACTGCTTTAATATCAGTCACCACACGACTACCGTGTGTATATGCGTATTAGTTTAACGCTCGGGAATAGAGAAAGTCTTTGACGTTTCGAGCCTACGCTCTTCAACTGAAAGGAACACAGAAAGAAACAAGGAGAAAAGAAATATAAATGTAGTGGTCAGCGATCTACTATGGCGAATATATATGTGTATGTATATATATGTGTATGTATATATATGTGTATGTATATAATATGTGTATGTATATATATGTGTATGTATATATATGTATTTAAACTTCCCTGTACGGTTCATGCTTTGGACTGCCACTAATACTATTATTTATAACTAATAGTAATATTTTTATGTTAATAGATTATTCACTTAGTTCATTTCGGAAGGTACCTTGGAGCTTCGCACAGACAAGCAAGCATGGTTGAGGTGAATGTTTTTAAATTTGGCTTTTTTTAACTGATGAGTGGATAAGTGCTTCTCAGTACACGACCAGAAATCGATATTAGGTTATCTGCCATTCCTTTTGTATATGAGTCTACCTTCTAGAAGGAAGTTCTCATGAGAACTAGGGGTGCTTCATTTCCATTGGTTCACATGCAAGTCAACCCATAGCTGAGACCCTAACTGGTGATACTACTCTGGATCAGAGTAGGCTTGGGAACAATCGTGGATAAAGTTCTGCACTTCTCAAAACCCAGGAACTCCCAAACTAGATCCTCACTACCAAACACACACATGCATGCATACACACACATGCATGCATACACACACATGCATGCATACACACACACTCACATTGCCACCCCCACATTTACACTCCATTTTTAAATTTAGATTTTCCATGCCATCATAGGTTGGAGGAGGTTCATTAAGACCATATTCTTCAACCAGGTGCCATTCCTGTTGTCAACCCTGGCCTGTTTTTCAACTGAGATATTTTGACTCGGCTAATCTTCACACATTGAAACAGATGAATTGATGGGAGACATAAACATAATGTTACTATTATTCACAAGGTGTCGATGCAGAGACACAAGAAAAACAGTCAGATACACAAACACACTTCTGTATAGTTTCTGTCTGCCAATTTCACATCAAGACATAGGTTAGATTGGAGCTTATCCAAGGGGCAGTGGGTTGGAACTCAAATCCATGTGATTACAAAGCAAAGTTACACTACACTCATATATGTATAAACATACATGTATATCTATCCATCCGTATGTATATATATATATATATATATATATATATATATATATATATAT
>NC_068994.1:22988020-22989068 GCF_001194135.2 Octopus bimaculoides
ATTGGACAATGAACTTTGCTTGCAAAGACCTATTGAGGCAAGTGTAAACAAATCAAAATCGCTGACGTGGCCGATGACAGTACCGCTTGATTGGCACTCGTGCCAGTGGAACGTTAAAAGCACATCCAAGTGTGATCATTATCAGGTCCATGGATTGGCTCCCATGCCGGTGACATTTGAAAAGCACCATTCAAATGTCATTGTTCCCAATGTCGCTTTACTGGCACATGTGCTGGTGGCATGTGAAAAACAACATTCGAGTGTGGTCGTTGCCAGTGCCGCTGGACTGGCTCCTGTGCAGGTAGCACATAAAAACACCTTTTGAGCATGGTCATTGCCAGAACCACTTGACTGGCCCTCGTGTTGGTGGCACGTAAAAGCACCCACTACACTCTTAGAGTGGTTGGCATTAAGAAGGGCATCCAGCTGTAGAAACTTTGCCAGATCAGATTGAGCCTGGTGCAGCCTCTGGCTCACTAGTCCTCAGTCAAACTGTCCAACCCATGCCAGCATGGAAAGTGGACGTTAAACGATGATGATGATGATGATATACACACACATATACATAGTTGAAATTTACAGAAAAACAAAAGACAAAGACAAGTGTATGAACAACAAGCAGGTCTATCAGTTTGATGCTCAGGAAAGTGAGATCCTAGGCTCTTCAACAGAAAGGAATAAGTGAAAATAAATGGAGAGAGAATAAAAAAACTTGTGGATTTAGCAGTCAAGCATGGCGACTATGTATATATGTATATATATATATATATATAAACAAAATTAAGGGATCAGCAAACAGGTTGCTTCACCACATACCGAAGTTCAGAAATAGCAGCTAAAAATGCTGAAACTCCAACAGATAGCAGTTACCCGCAACTCACATAGGCAAAACAAGAAGAAAAATAATGAACTAAACTAGCCATAGTTAATCATAGACATGTTTCTGGTTTAGAAGGAAAAACTCTTCATTACCTCATCGGTATGATATTCCTGTTGTAAATTCGACGATACTGGCAAATGTGCATGCATGATCTAGCGCCATCATTGC
>NC_068994.1:22989745-22990648 GCF_001194135.2 Octopus bimaculoides
AATGAAGCTAAAGCACGAAGAGTGAAGCTGCATGGCACAGATTGACCTTGAACTCTGCTGTGCATGCACTCTAAGTTTTAACGTTCTAGCTCATTTTTGTTGTTTACAGCAGTGCTTGAAAGGAAGGTGTGTAGCATGTGATCATCACATTGACCATGAGAAAGAAATTTGAGCAGAGAATCTGCATCAAATTTTGCCAAAAGCTTGGTGATATTTGCTCAGAGGCCTACGTAAAGTTTTCAAAAACTTTTCATCATTCTCACCACAAGCAAGGAGATCTTGTGCAACTGAAACCCGAGTGTCTTTTTGGTCAGCTGAAAGCAGTTTTGGCACAAACTTGGCAGACATGCATTTCATACCGAAATCTTCAGTGATAAGGGACTGAACTGAACTAATTTGTACATCCTCTGATAACTCATGCATGGTGATTTGATGATTCCCCCTCACAGCTGTACGCACATCTGTGATGTTTTCCTCTGTTCTGCTGGTTGATGGTCTCCCAAAATGTTTGTCAATATTGACATTTTTTCGGCCATTTTGGAAACGTCTGAACCACTGATACTCTTGTGTGTGGCTCATACATTCCTCTCCATACACTTTCTGCAACCTTGCATAGGCCTCTGAGCAGGTGTCACCATGACAACTGTCTCTGTCATGGTCAATGCAACAATCACATGCTACATACCTTCCTTCCAAGCACTGGTGTAAACAGTGGAAGTAAGCTAGAATGTTAAAACTTAGTGCGCATGCACAGCAGAGTTCAAAGTCAATCTTTTCCAAGCGGCTTCACTCTGTGTGCCTTGGCTTCTTTTCTATGGGAACAGTCTGGATGCTTACTGATCAGACCTTGTATATATATATATATATATGATGGGGTTCTTTCAGTTTCCGTCTAGCAAATCC
>NC_068994.1:22990808-22992098 GCF_001194135.2 Octopus bimaculoides
GGGGGGGGGGGACAAACAGACACACACACACACACGTATACACACATATATATATATATATATATGATGGGGTTCTTTCAGTTTCCGTCTAGCAAATCCACAAGGCATTGGTTGGCCTGAAGCTATAGTAGGAGACACCCAAAGTACCTCACAGTGGGACTGAACCTGGAACCTTGTGGTTGGGAAGCAACCTTCTTACCACACAGCCACTCCTGTGCCTCTAATATATGTATGTGTACATATATATATGAGGGGGTACCTAAAAGAAAGTGGAATTTTGCAATATTATTTTATTCACTTAGTTTTACATGTTTACACTTTTATTGCCTTCAAAATATTCTCCATTTGAAGCGATGCATCGGTTCAGATGCATTTTCTACTGTTTGAATCAGTGCTGGAACTCTTGGAAAGTGATGCCTTTTAAGGCCTCTATCGTTTTTTCTTCACCTCTTCCACATCTGCAAATTCTGTAGCATCGGCTTTCATTACCAGTGATGACCTTTGAAAAAAGGATCAGATCAATTTCCAAATGTTCTTTCAGTTCATGACATACATTCAATTGTGACTGCTTTTGATCTTCCATGAGCAAGCGAGGCACAAATTTTGCAACTCTTTTCATTTGCAATTCCTCACTGAAAATTCGTTGGCAGGAACGCCAGGACACACCAGTTATATCAACAAGTTCGTCAGTTGTTCGGTGATGATCCTCCAAGATTAATTCATGAATTTTCATGACGTTTTCATTTGTTTGGGAGGTCAACAGTTGCCCTGAACGAGGTTGGTCTTCAAGCGACAAATGACCATTCCTAAAGCATAAAAACCACTCGTAAACTTGTGTTTTGCTCATGGCAATATCCTTGTAAGCTGTTAGATGCATGACAACTGTTTTGGCTGCTGTTTTTCCTGGCAGAAAACAGAATTTCATCGAAGCATGCTGTTCCTTTGTTTCAGCCATTGCAAAATCGATGAACAGGGGAGAAGCACTGCAAAGTTAAGACACACCTCATGGCAGTAAGACCTCACCTGATGCCGCCAGTCGGCATACTGATGCCTGAGGATCACATCAAGCTTGAACTACGATGGGCTTGTCCCACAAGAAATGTTTTGGGTTACTTTTGGATACCCTCTCGTATATATATATATATATATATGTGTGTGTGTATATATGTGTTTTTATATCATTAATAAATTCGTAGAACATTTATTTGCTCAAGATAATTGAGCACTCAACATAAGTTCAGTTATATATTCTTTTAGAATATTACTTATAAAAGTTATATATATATATAT
>NC_068994.1:22993103-22994015 GCF_001194135.2 Octopus bimaculoides
TATATATCATCATCATCATCGTTTAACATCCGCTGTCCCAGCTGGTATGGGTTGGATGGTTTGACTGAGGACTAGCAAGGCAAGAGGTTGCACCAGGCTCCAGTCTGATCTGGTAAGGTTTCTACAGCTGGATGCCCTTCCTGTATCCAACCACTTGAAGAGTGTAGTGGGTACTTTTTACGTGCCCCAGGCACGGTGGGGGGGGGGGCAGTCTGGCAACAGGACCCATCAGGCGACACTGGCACGGGACCCATCAGGTGACACTGGCATTGACCACGGTTGTATGGTGCTTTTTATGTGCTACCGGCATGGATGCCAGTCAGGCGGTACTGGCATCGGCCATGACAATGATTTCACTTGACTCAACAGGTCTTCTAGAGCACAGCGTATTGCCCAATGATTGAAAGGTACTCTTAAATGGGCCAGTTATGTGACACTGGCATAGGCCATGGTTATGGTCTCACTTGGCTTGCTGGGTCTTCACAAGCACAGCATATCTCCAAAGATCTCAGTCGTTTGTCATTGCTTCAATGAGGCCCAACGTTTGAAGGTTGTGCTTCACCACCTTGTCCAAGCCTTCCTGGGTCTACCTTTTCCACTGGTCCCCTCTACTGTTAGGGTGTGACACTTCTTCACACAGCTGTCCTCATCTATACGTAACACATGACCATGCCAATGTAGTCGTCTCTCTCGCACACCAGCAGAGGTAGGAGCTCTCTGAACTTTGTCCAGGCTATTCTTATTCTAGCAGCTACCCTCTTAGAGTATCCACCCCCACTACTGACTTGGTCACCTAGGTAGCGGAAGTTCTCAACTACTTCTAGTTTTCCCACTGGCATGTGATGGAAGCTGTTTTCTGCACATTTTCAGTCTTTATTGCCCTTGTGCATCTACCACACACAAAAACTATAT
>NC_068994.1:22994209-23004251 GCF_001194135.2 Octopus bimaculoides
TGATAAACAGAAACTGAAAGAAGCCTGCCGTTTGTCCCCCCACCCACCATTGCTTGACAAGCAATGTTGGTGTGTTTATGTCCCTGTGACTTCACGGTTTGGCAAGAGAGACTGATAGAATAAGTACTAGACTTACAAAGAATAAATCCTGGTGTTGATTTCTTTGACTAAAAGTGGTGCTCCAGCATGGTCGCAGTCAAATGCCGAAAACAAGTAAAAGAAAAGAATAAAAGTATATATATATATATATATATATAAATATATATATCTACACACACACACACACACATTTATGTTTAAAACTGAGGTAATATTATGTTTAATGATGTAAAAGAACAGATAGATACATGCAATTAGTGCTCAAGTCGACCTGCTGCCTAATTTCCAACTTGAACTGCGACTTATAAAGCATGTGTTTTTATAGCTGCCTAAATGAAGATTGGCTACAGACAGTGTTCCAGTTGAGCAGGTACATGATAATAGAAATAAATTTATAAACTGGCAAATCACTGGTATGAGGTTAGTTAATGACATAAACATTGATATAACATGAAGCTAGACTTGATCGATTCACTGTTGATTGCTTGCAGTGAAATGCACCGTCTGTGCTTCTATTCTTGAAACAGCTGTAAAAGACTACTTGCATACCTTCTTCTTGTCGTCCAGTTTTGGGTCCTACTTACAATAACCAGCTTTACCTAATATCAAACATTTTCTGTCTGTTGACACAATTGGGATTCCACTATACCTCTTGTGCTCTTACAGTTTACATTGTCTACACAATTTATTCCTACCTACACCTTTTTGCAAATTGAATACAAGTATTTTCCAGATGGCAGTAAAGTTTTCTGTATGGTTTGTTGTTAACTAAAACTTTTTCTTTGCTAGGTTTATATTTAGATATCTTGATTCTCAGCACTGCTTTTATGTTGTCAGCTTTTCCACTAATTGTTTGCCTGACTCAGCTATGAGAACTATTTTGTCAGAATACAAGGTTCCCATGGACAGTTTAATCTTGAACCACTGTTACAGTCTGGCAAACTGTAATAAACAACAGGGGTTGAAAATTGAACCCTTTTGGATCCTTACTAACATTTCTGAATATGTTGCTAACTCTCATCTTGTTCACATTACCCATTTACATGGCTTGCACAACTCTCAAGCTATTCATCTACACCTAGCTTTGTTAACATACACTCAACTATGGAGAGTGGCCTTTCTCAGGTTCACATGCTCAGTATAGTGGTTCTCTCTTTGCAAAGAATGTTTATAGTTGTCTCTCTAAGAAGAGGGTATCAGTGGATTCCTCTCCTGGCACAAACTTAAACTGCTTCTCATTTAAGCTAATTCTCTTTTTAATTAGCTCTACTGTAACCCTTTCTCTGCTATTTTCATAATTTAGTTTATCAGTTTAATGCTTTCTTCTCCCTAAGGCATCTAGCAGTTGGCAATGATATTACCACACCAGTTATTGGAGATGACATTTCCTTGTCATATTTGATTGAGTGTTCAAGTAACTAGTGCACATTCTACTTTGCCTGATGTTTTCAGCATCTCAGTGAGTATCTCTCATGGTCCAACTACTTTCTCTGCCTTCATATTCTTGATGGAAGTTTTCACCTGATTGCTGTGTAGTTGTTTGTCAGCTGGTCTTTCTTGGAGTAGTCCCCGTCTCTCCTATGCAGTTTCTTCATTCAACAACCTCTCTCTTAGCTCCTGTTTTGCATTAGCCTCACTAATTCTTTTAACTATCCTTGTTAGTATATCAGACATAAGTTACTGAAAGAAAATTTGTGTATTTGATGGCAAAAAAATGTCAAATTATGTAAGAGGAAGGAGCCTGTGAAATTGGAAGATGGAAGAAGACTTAGAAGGAAGTGAAGGATTTTGATATTAGAATGTTTTATTTCACAAAAGATATGATGTAGGGACAATAACAATTAAAGAGATGTTGTATTCAAACTGTTTCACTCCAGTCCATGTCAGCATGGAAAGCTGGTCACAGAAATGATAATAATGAAAAGTAGCTTATAACTAAAATGATTTTATTACTTTTCCATAATTAAATTACTACTTTAATCTAATTAAAATTTAGTATAAATGTGTTTGATTTTTAAAAAATCTTTGATGCAAAGATTATCTTTAAAATCTGTAAATTCACATTGTTTTAAATTATTCTTGTAGCTTCAAGAGTTTGATGATATGATTGTTTATTTTTAGAATGACATTGTAGGCTAGGTGTGAGAGCCCAGATCTAGTCCATTTGAACATAAAACAGGTACGATATTTTGCTTGGATATGGCTGGTTTAAATGCTAAATTCATCATTTTATTATTTTTTCTCTGGTTTCATTCATTGGACTGTTTGTGGATGCTGGGGTTTTGCCATCAGGAGTTTAAACAAGCATACCAAATAATACTTATTTCACTGATCTCTGTTTGTCAAACTATAAGTTACATAAACATAAACCCAGTTTTTAGGCCAGTGTAAACTTGAACAGATGACACACATGCACACGCTATTTTTCAGATGTTAAGGTGTGATATGAGGGAAATTTGGTTGCTCTTTCTAGTAGTTTGATCGACCACTTTGGCTTGTTATCAACAAGAGTGAAGTTTCTGTTAACCATATTCTCATATTTTTTGCAGTGAAATATTCACTTTACTTTAAATTCAAATTACGATGAAAGTAAACAAAGTCTGCTTTAGAAGCGTTGAGATGTATTGAAAGATAAGGAAATAATTTTATTCTCAAACGCAGGATAATGCTAATAATATCGCACGAACAGGATAAACTACCAATATTTTGCAGAAAAATGTGTCGGTGAGCCAACGCATTTTTCTGCAAAATATGGATAATTTATCCTGTTCATGCGATATTATTAGCATTATCCTGCGTTTGAGAATAAAATCATTTTCTTATTCACTTTACTATTTCAATGACTTCTCCAAATGATGGTCTTTGCTAAAGATTCACTCTTTGTGCACTAACACAATTAATTATTCCATTCTAAATACCACTAAAGGAACCACTGCATGGATATTTACTGTGCCAGCAATTACAGCAAAACTTTTCTTAAATCACACCATACCATCTTAAAAAAGAATACATTGAATTAATGTCCACCTAAAAAAACGGAACATTGATGACCAGATGACTTTCCTCAGTTTACAACAATAACGTTCCTTTCTATATTTCCTTAACCCTTTAACATTTAAACCAGCCAAATCAAGATTAAATAGTTTACCTGTTCTATGTTCAAATTGGCTAGATTTGGCCTTTCACACCTATCCTACAATGTCATTCTAAAAATGAATAATCATTAAAATCTTGAAGCTACGAGATAATGCGTGATTAATTCAAAACAGTGTGAATAAATATTATATTTGATGGAGTAACCCGAATGCTAATTGGTTAATAATATTGAGTTCTAAATTTCCATGGAAATTATTGATATATAAGAACTTTTCAAGTAACTTAAATTAGTGGATAGAGTAAAAATGTTTTTTATAGCACCTTGATAAAACATAGATATGGGAACAAACCAAAGAAGGAGCCTCTACATAGTTGTTCAATCTGCTACAAGTAGTTGCCAAGTATCCCTCAGATTACACTTTATCATTTTATATCTTGACACTATCTGACAGAGACCTTTACACTCCTAAAATTGTGATGGGCTTGGCTAAAATGGAAGTCTCATAAATATTTGTTTACATTAAAATTGTTATTTTTAGGTCAATAAGAGCATTGAAAGTAAGGTCAGGATTAAATAATATTAAGAAAAATCTGAGTTTTGAAAGTGGAATTAACAGAAATTATGTAAATGAGCCTGCTTTCATTGTTAGGAACTAAAATAAAAGTTTTACATTCAGAAGAAAAGGTTGTCAGTTAATATAATCAAAAATACATGTTTGATATTTGATATTTGTGACATAGGTGTGAATGAAAACAGTGTAACCAAACTCAATGATGTGCAGTCTGTACTTACCTCCCTTTACATTCTGACTTCAAATTCTCCTGAACTCAAATTTGCCTTCCACCCTTTTAGAGTCGTCCATACTAACATTGATTAAATTTCTCCAAATTTGTGACTTTTACCAGAGTTAAATATAAAGTATATAAGATTGTCATGTAGTAATAAATTTAGCTCATTATGTAACTAAAGAATGGTAAACTCTCAGTACTTCTGTGTATCTGACGTAACAAGTGGCAACTTACATTAATGTCTGGAGAATGTTAAACTTTAGTTGTATGAGGTCTATATAAAATGCTATGGCAATAAAATAAAGGCAATAATTTAAAATTCAGTGTTAAATTAATTATTGTATAAAGACTGCAGGAGAGAGACAGTAATGTATACTCTACAGAAAAGGAAATTAAAAATGCCTAATCAATGATTACTGTTTTAAATTATTATTTATTTGTTTTAATACAATATTTTCATAAATGTTTGTGTAATTTTAAAATCAAGTGTATATTTAAATATAAAGCAATATTAATTGATATTTCTTTCTATTTTTCACAGGTTTCTTTTCTTTGTTCTTCAACTTTGGAACCGAAGATGTTAGAAGAGACTAATGATTGCAATTGATTTTACAAACAATTATAAGTTGGAGTTTCCAAATTTTCTATAGTGTTTTTTCACTGTTTAATGATGGATTATAACATTATTTTTAATACCCATTTGACCTCATGTCAGAGAACAATATAACATTGTTCTACCATTTTGTTATGTCAAATGATGAGATTTTGAAACAACTTATTTAAATAATGAAGTATTTTAATAACTGTTGATGAAAACATTCTCTTTATCTTTAATCACTTTGGCTGTTTTGCCAGATAAGAGAAGTATCAATTTTTTATGAACAATCATTTTTCTTTTTCAATCTTTTTCCTCAGTAGTGCACAAACATGACTGTCTGACCAGTTTCTTTCGAAATAGGATTTTATATTTATATCTTTGTAAAAGTAAACCTACTTGTTATTTTATTAGGCAACTTGCATTTTGTTGCCTTGCTAACTGTTTTGAAACCAATGTTATGCACTAAAAAGAGGAGGCTCACTTTTCAATTTAGATAATGTACTATATTAAGTATTTAAAATTTTTAACTTTAAGGATATTTTATTGACCTCATATTGTATATAGATATATATATATATACATATATATATGTGTGTGCGTATGTATATCAAAATACATTTGGAAGTCTTAATCAACACACAAAATGTATGCATTTCAACCACTATATGCAATGGGGAATCCTCAGTTCAATTTTACCCCTCCTACATCTGCAACTCCAGGGTTACCAACAATGCCGCCAAATGGCCAGCATCTCCATACCAACCATCTGCATCATCATTCAATGAAACGCTCATCTGGAATGAGCAACTGTTGTGGCAGCAGTAGTAGTAGCAGTGGTGGACCGAATCCTTCAACTTTGCATAATCAGACTTCTGATCAACCAACAATATCTTCACCACCTCCCTCATCTTCAGCAGCATCACCACCCTTAAAAACTAGTACTCCATCAACCAGCGCTATTTCATCACCAACAACTACAACCACTTCATCAGTGGAACAAAGAAGTGGGACAGGAATTACTAGTCATTCCCATTCACATCCCTATAACACTACCACTGGTAGTGGCACCAGTGGTGGTGGTAGCAGTACTACTAAACCTTACAAATGTCAAGTATGCCGGAAGGGTTTTGCACGGAGGTCAACGTTCAACAGCCATGAGCGAACAAGGGATTCAGAAAAACACTTTAACTGTGCATATTGTTCAAAAGCGTTTCCAAAACGAGATCGTTTGCGATCACATGAACTCACACATACGGGCATCCGCCCTTTTGCCTGTCCAGATTGTCCACGTGCTTTCAGCCAGAGGACTTCGCTTGACAACCATCGTCGTACACATACTGGAGAGAAACCTTTTATCTGTTTCTATTGTTCAAAGGCGTTTGCCCAGCGGGCTAACTTAGACAATCACAAGAGAATCCATACTGGTGAACGTCCGTTTTGTTGTTTTTTTTGTGGCAAATGCTTCTCTCAGCGTGCAACCTTAATGAATCATGAACGAACCCATTTTACAAATAAATTTAATAACCATCAGAGTAATGGTATCATTGCTAATAACAACAATGAGGATAATGCCAGTGAAAATGGCAACAATGGAAGTAACAGTAGTACTCCTGCAATGCCATTCTTTCCTGGTCCAGACATGGTTGTGTTTCCTCCGAGGCCTGGACTCACAATGAACAACAGCAATATTTCACCTGAACAATGTGCTACATCACCATCATCACAGCATCGAGTTCAGTCAGCAGGTTCTACCTCAACAAAACCATCAGCAGATCCATCATCATCACCATCGTCATCGGCAACTCCAAATAATTCATCTCATCTAGGCTCTGGTAAGGCCTCTTTTGGCAGTTTCTCTTCTCATCATCTTAACAATGAGCAGAGATCTAGATCTGACAACCACAACAATGATCGGTCTTCTTCATCATCAACACCAACTGGAACTTCTGGTGGTTCAACTGTACCATTTAGTTTTAACTCTAACGCTATGTTCTCACGACGTATGAATATGAACCACTTGGGTCCTAATCATGTCATTGGCAACAATATTGTAGATCCTATTGAACAGCGTATTCATGCACGCAGTCTAAAAACATTTGATTGCTCAATATGCAGCAAAGCTTTCTCTCAGAAAGCAAGTCTTGACAATCATCTGCGCACCCACACAGGTGTTAAGCCATTTACCTGTAGCTTCTGTTGTAAAGCTTTCACTCAAAGAGCCAGCTTGGATAACCATCGCCGTATACATACTGGTGAGAAGCCATTTAACTGTGACATCTGTCAGCGTGCATTTTCTCAGCGAGCAACCCTAAAAAACCATGAAAAGACTCACACAGGTTCATCATCACGAGCATTTTCTAATCGTAGCAGTATTGGTGGTAGTGACACTGAAGGTGGTGGAAGCAGCAGTGGTGGACGAAGTGGACGAAATCGAGGAGGAAGTGGGAGTGGCAGTGGGGGGAGCACGAGTACCCCAACGGAAACATTTTCTACAGGAAGTAGGCATCATTTATCAAGGAATGAATCTAAGGCTAATGGTAGTAGCAGTTCTGCTGGCAATGCTACTTCTACTAGTGGAGGTGGTAGTAGTGGCAGTGGTAACAGCAGTGGCCGTGCTGGTAGTGGCAGTAGTAGTAATAATACTGGTAGTAGTAACAATAATAATAATAGTAATGCAGGTAGTGGAAATAGTAGCAATCATCATTCAAGTAGTGACCATACTGGCAGTGCTGCGGTCAGCAGTTCTGGCCATGGACACCACCAACAACAACATCATCATTCAAGCCACCAACCACCACCATTGGAAAGTAATACAACCAGTAATAATAGCAACAGCAACAACACTAACCCACACCATCAGCAGCAACATCCTCACCATCATCAACCACAGCACCATAGTAACAGCCACCAACATCCTAGCCATCATCATCACCACCATCATCAACACCAACAAGCCCCTCCACCACAACCACATCCACCACCACCTCCACAACAGCATCATCACCATCACCCACACAGTAGCCATCACCATCATCGAGATTCACAGCCCCTTACCCTCAAGCAACAATCATCAAGTATTATTTCAAAGTGGGTGTCATCGACTTGCCTACAGCAGCGCGGAAGCAGCAATGGTATTGATAGTAATTTTGGTTGGCCATCAACACCACTTGCTCCAAGGTGGAGCACAGGCTGGGCTGATGCAGCTAATACAAATCCTTGCGGAGTACTTCACAACAAACAACGGGATTTAAGCTAAGAGAATTTGAATTAAACTGTATGTACTGCCATACAAAGCAAAACACACACACTCTCTCTCTCTCTCTCTCTCTCTCTCTCTCTCTCTCTCTCTCACATACACCACAGATACACCTGTTAGTGTGTAAATATGAAAAAGTATGTGTGTGTGTATGTGTGTGTATAAGTGTGTATACAGAAATATACATATGTAGTATATTATATTTAATTAATTCTATGCTAAAACTAAATTGTCTACTAATCGTTTTTTAAAAACTAAAATAGCCAAGTACTTTTAATGTATTTAAAGAGGTGTATATGCATACAGTGAATTAAAAAAAATAGTTAAGACCATCCAACACTTGTATGATGCTGTGCATTCATCATTACTATTCACTCGTGGTAAACTTCACATATATCATTCAAACATTCTTGTACATATACAAATAATAACATATGTGTGTATATATTTATAATAGTATAGACATTTTTATGTACACACATACATTCAGAAGAATAATGTAAGTTTGTATATGTATATACACCAAAATATCAATATAAATATGTACTCATATTTGTATGTGATAGTGTGTGCTTGCTTTCACAATGCATTGATACACGCGTGCATGCACACACACACACACAAAAATATAGTCATGGAATCACACACATTACAAAATTTCAATCATGTTTTACACTGACAAATATTTCGCTTATACATTTGAACATATATATGTAAAACTCATAGAGTTTGAAATGTTTGAAATAAAAAAATAAAAAAACCTTCATGATAAACACACATACAAGCACACTAACGTATCCACACACACAATAAAAATGTGATTTTAATTTCAACCAGATTCATTGCTTGATTTTCCTTCCTATTGTGCTTCTATACCTATGTATGATTTCATTGTAATGTATATGTATATACTTAAATGAATATGTAAAATCATGGTTTATAAATAAATTGTTGATGTATATAAAAGTATGTAATAATGTATTTGTGTTCACATTATAATCATCTGCATATGTGATGTCTCTTTGTATGGTGAGTGCTTATACAAGTCCATATATGTGTGTGCTTTTGTGTGAATGGTATCATCATCATCATCATCATCATCATTTAATGTCCCTTGTCCATGGGTTGGACGGTTTGACCATGGTTGGCAAGCTGGACTCTAGTCTGATTTGGCATGGTTTCTACGACTGGATGCCTTTTCTAATGCAACCTCTCCAAAAGTAAAATGGGTGCTTTTTATGTGCCATAAGCATGGGTACCATTTGCATGACACTAGTGTCTGCCATGACTATGATTTCACTTGGTTTGATGGGTCTTCTTCTTTAGCACGGAATAATGCCATAGGTCTTGGTCATTTGTCAATTGTATATGTGTTTATATTTGTATCCATCCATCTCTTTCTCTTTCTATCTATCTATCTATCTATCTATCTATCTATCTAAAAAAAGTTTAGACTCCAGGTGAATATGGTACTTA
The DNA here is from genome assembly GCF_001194135.2 of Octopus bimaculoides. Lineage (NCBI taxonomy): Eukaryota > Metazoa > Mollusca > Cephalopoda > Octopoda > Octopodidae > Octopus > Octopus bimaculoides. The sequence continues at coordinate 23,003,524 of NC_068994.1, forward strand.
AGTTTAGGCACCAGAATTAAGTATGGTATTATCCATACAAATTCAAAATAAGGTGATTAAAATCACAATAAGCAAAGTTAATGCAGTACGATCGTTTCATGCGACTCCATTTATTTAAGCAACGTGAACATTAGATCAAATGTAAAATGCAGAGCAATCCTCAGCTGCAGAAAGATATAGAAATTTACTGAAATTACATTTCAACAGAAGGACATATTTTTATAACTACATTTAAACTCTCCAAGTAGAAAGGAAGAATCCAAAAAAACATTTTGACTTAGTCAGACCATACAGGCTACAGTAATGTTCATATTGCTTAAATAAATGGAGTCGTATGAAATGATCGTACTGCATTAACTTTGGATATCCTTGTTGCTTATTTTGATATCTATCTATCTATCTCTCTATCTATCTATCTATCTATCTATCTATCCAGCTATATATAATTATATATATGACATATGTCATGTGTTTGTATCTTGTTATTATTGTTATTATTATATTGTATAACAATATACAAATATTGTTATATTTGTATGTTGTTATTATTGTAAACAAACAAGTAAATTGACAAAATACAATGTCTGCAAGTTGATGACTACCACCTATTCCCCTCCATTTTCTTATTGCTATATTTATATATATATATATATATATATAGATATTAATATTTCTAAGTCTCTCTAAAGGAGATATATATATATATGTATATATATATATATATATAT
>NC_068994.1:23004565-23007373 GCF_001194135.2 Octopus bimaculoides
TATATATATATATATATATATATATATCATCATCGTTTAACGCCCGCCTTCCATGCTAGCATGGGTTGGACGATTTGATTAAGGACTGGTGAACCAGATGGCTGCACCAGGCTCCAATCTGATTTGGCAGAGTTTCTACAGCTGGATGCCCTTCTTTACGTCAACCACTCCAAGAGTGTAGTGGGTGCTTTTACGTGCCACTGGCACGAGGGTCAGTCAGGCGGTACTGGCAACGGCCATGCTCAAAATGGCGTTTTTTACATGCCACCTGCACAGGAGCCAGTCCAGCGGCACTGACAACAACCTCGCTCGAATGTTTTTTCATGTGCCATTGGCACAAGTGCCAGTAGGGCGATGCTGGTAACTATCATGCTCAAATGGTGCTATTTATGTGTCAGTGGAACGGAAACCAGACCGCTGCTCTTGCAATGATCACACTTGGACAGTACTCTTAGCATTCCACTGGCATTGAATTTGGTCAGTCATCATATATATATTTATATATATGTATTTATATATATGTATTTATATATATATGTATTTATATATATATAAATATTTATATATATATATGTATATATATATATATATATATATATATATATATATATGTTTCATCATCATCATCATTGTTTAACGTCCGCTTTCCATGCTAGCATGGGTTGGACAATTTGACTGAAGACTGGCGAACCAAATGGCTACACCAGGCTCCAATCTAATCTGGCAGAGTTTCTACTGTTGGATGCCCTTCCTAATGCCAACCACTCGAAGAGTGTAGTGAGTGCTTTTACGTGCCACCAGCATGAGAGCCAGTCTGGCGGTACTGGCAACAGCCACGCTCAAATGGTGTTTTTACGTGCCACCTGCACAGGAGTCAGTGTAGCGATGCAACGACCTCGCTTGAATGTTTCGTTCACATGCCACTGGCACAAGTGCCAGTAAGGCGATGCTAGTAACGATCATGCTCAAATGGTGCTTTTTACGTGCCATCGGCATGGAAGCCAGACCGCTGCTCTGGCAGTGATCCTGCTCGGATGGTGCGGTTAGTGCTCCACTGACATGGGTGCCAGTCATTGAATTTGGTTCTGTTATGATTTCACTTGCCCCAACAGGTCTTCGCAAGCAGAATTTAGTGTCCAATGAAGGATGGTTGGCATATGTGCCAGTCGTTGAATTTGGTTTGATTTCGATTTCAATTTTGATTTCACTTGCCTCAACAGGGCTTAGCAAGCAGGGATTTGTGTCCAAAGAAGGAAAGGTATGCATAAGTGGGCTAGCTACACCCCTGGTAAAGGTCACGGGTAATGGTTTCACTTGGCTTGCCGGGTCTTCTCACACACAGCATATTTCGAAAGGTCTTGGTCACTAGTCATTACCTTGGTGAGGCCTAATGTTTGAAGGTAATGCTTCACCACCTCATCCCAGGTCTTCCTGGGTCTACCTCTTCCACAGGTACCATCAACCGCTTGGCTGTGGCACTTTTTCACACAGCTATCCTCATCTATTCTCGCCAAATGACCATACCAGTGCAATCGTCTCTCTTGCACACCACAACTGATGCTTCTTAGGTCCAACTTTTCTCTCAAGGTACTAACACTCTGTCGAGTATGCACACTGACATTACACATCCATCGGAGCATACTGGCTTCGTTCTTTGTGAGCTTACGCATGTCTTCAGCAGTCACAGCCCATCTTTCACTGCCATGTAGCATGGCTGTTCGTACACATGCGTCATACAGTCTGCCTTTTACTCTGAGTGATAGGCCCTTTGTCACCAACAGAGGTAAGAGCTCTCTGAACTTTGCCCAGGCTATTCTTATTCTAGCAGCTACAGTTTCAGCGCACCGTCCCCCACTACTGACTCGGTCACCTAGGTAAAGGAAGCTATCAACTACTTCTAGTTTTTCTCCCTGGAATGTGGTAGAAGTTGTTTTTTTTCAATGTTTATTGCTCCTGAGCATCTACCACATACAAAAACTATCTTGCTAATTAGCCTTCCTTTGATATTGCTGCACCTCTTAGGTGTCCATAGCTTACACTGGGTAGGGCCATCTACCTGAAGGGGTTTGTGGTTTGTCTACCTTTCTACTTATTAGGACTTTAGTTTTAGCTAGGTTGACTCTAAGGCCCTTCGATTGTAATCCTTGCTTCCACACCTGAAACTTCTCTAGTTCTGATAGTGACTCAGCAATTAAAGCAAGGTCATCAGCATAGAGGAGCTCCCAGGGGCATCCTGTCTTGAATTCCTGTGTTATTGCCTGGAGGACTATGATAAATAGGAGGAGGCTGAGGACTGAACCTTGGTGGACCCCTACTTCTACCTGGAATTCTTCACTGTACTCATTGCCAACCCTCACCCTACTAACGGCGTCCCTGTACATGGCTCGCACAGCTCTCAAAGGCTTTCTCCATGTCAACAAAAGCCAGGTACAATGTTTTATCTTTGTCTAGGTATTTCTCCTGCAGCTGTCTTACCAGAAATATAGCATCAGTGGTGCTTTTCCCTGGCATGAACCCAAACTGCATCTCATCTAAACTGACTCTCTCCCTAATTAGTTGGGCTATGACCCTCTCTGTGACCTTCATTACCTGTAATGTTATATATATATAAGAGATGGCAGCGACATCCGAAAATTGGAGCTTTATCATGGCTATTGACGAATTGTCACATTATTTACAGTTAAATTCCTCTATTTACATAATATCGGGGTCAACCAAAGCCTTGTGAGTGGATTTGGTAGACGGAAACTGAAAGACCATCGTATATATATATATATAAATATATATATACATATATATACATATATA
>NC_068994.1:23008833-23010604 GCF_001194135.2 Octopus bimaculoides
TATATATATATATATATATATATATTTATATAAATTTATTTAAATATATCTATATATATATTTATTTATATATATTTATTTATACATATTTATATATATATTTATTTATATATATTTATATACATATGTATATTTATATATATATATGTACACATATATATATTTATTTATTTATGTATATATATTTATATACATGTTTATATATGTATATATATATATATATATTTATTTATTTACATATATTTATATATATATATATATATATATATATGGTTCTTTTGCCAGTGAAGTACGATGAGGCATATGACACTTTTTCTTAAGACTTTTTTATTCATCATTGTCAATGGTCTATTATCTTACCATCTTGTTTTACTTACTTCTTCAAGATACCTAGGTGTATAAAAAATCACAATCAATAACTTTGGCGTGGTCTCTGTATTGTTATATATTTTAATAACAGCTTGACTCAGCTCTTTATGACTTCAAGTTTTGTCGGTGCATAGGATTGACTCATCTTGAGATTTATATGCCCTGTGTGTCTACAGAACTTAGAGCTGAGTTATTAGTATGTTATTAATATGTATATATTAAGGTGATGAGCTTGCAGAATTATTAGCATGCTGGGCAAAATGCTTAGTAGCATCTTGTCTGTCTTTATATTCTGAGTTCAAATTCTGCCAAGGTCGACTTTGCCTTTCATCCTGATGGTGTTGATGAGATGAGTAGCTGGGGTTGATGTAATCGACTTATCCCTCCCTGAAAGTGCTGACCCTGTGGCAAAATTTGAAATCAATCAATATGTACGTGTATATATAAATATGTGTATGTTTGCGTGTGTATAGGCACAGGTGTGGGTATGTGGTTAAGAGGCTTGCTTCACAACCATGTGGTCTCAGGTTCAGTCTTACTGCACAGCACTTTGAGCAAGTGTCTTCGACTATAACTCTGGACTGACCAAATCTTTTTTAGTGGATTTGGTAGAGAGAAACCGAAAGAAGCCTATCAGGTGTGTGTGTGTGTGTGTGTGTGTGTGTGTGTGTAACCTTGTCTTGACATTGTATGATGGTTGTAAATGAGCATCATCATCATTACCATACAAACAATGATGTTCATTTCCAGTTTTCCATGGAAGACATGTCCATCCATAGGAAATAGATAAGGGTTAGTGACAGGATGGGCAGGTATAGAGAATATGCTGCACCAAATTCTGTCTCACCCTGCAAGCATGGAAAAGTGGACATGAAATGATGATGATGATTGTATATATATATATATTTATATATATATATATATATACACACACACACACACACATATATATATATATATACATATTCTGTTATTCTTTTAATTGTTTCTGTCATTTGACTGCAGCCATGCTGGAGCACTGCCTTAAAGCATTTTAGTTGAAGAAATTGACCCCTAGACTTATTCTTTGTAAGCTTAGTACTTATTCTACTGGTCTCTTTTGCTGAACCACTAAGTTATGGGAGCATAAACACATCAGTATTGGTTGGCAAGTGATGGCGGGGTGGGGTGGGCAAACACAGACACGCTCACATACATACATACATACATACATGCACGCACACACAATGGGCTTCTTTCAGTTTCCGTTTACGAAATCCACTCACAAGGCTTTGGTTGGCTCAATGCTATAGTAGAAGACACTTGCCTAAGGTGCCATACAGTGGAACTGAACCCAGAACTATGTGGTTAGGAAGCAAGCTTCTTACCGCACAGTCATAACTGTGCTTATATATATATATAT
>NC_068994.1:23010872-23017723 GCF_001194135.2 Octopus bimaculoides
TATATATATATATATCATGGTCAGATGATAAGGAAGAAAAGGCAAAACAGATTGAAGAATAAGATAAAGTGCTTAGAGATAATAATATGATAAAATGAAGAAAACTGACCATTTCTGTACTTATCAACTGTTTCTTTGAAGGATCTAAATTACCCACCACCTTTCACAACAAAACAACTGGCTCCATTCTACACTCAAATCAGCCTCTATATAAAGTTAATTTATGACCTTCTAGCTTTACCTCCCTTTTTGAAACAATTAGAAAAATAAGTTTGTAGGTAAATTCTTCCCTGTATACCTAAATATTACTGGACGACAAAGATTTTTCAACTGGGGTAAAAGCATGTGGTTTAGACTAAATTGAGGATGCTGATTCCGAATCTACACTCAGAATTGTTCTAGCACGTCAGGATTTTGGGTTATATGCATGTGCAAGATTATAACTATACTTTTAGCTCGATATAGGCTGTATTATAAAATTTGCTAAAATGAAAACAGTCTTAATTCAAAATTAAAGAATTAACAGCAATAAAACAAACAATGAGAAAGTTCGTTATTTAGTTCAGCAATAGATGGCGCTGACATATTGTCTACAGTGCTACGCACGTCAGTTTGTTCTTGGTAACTCTCAGTGTCATTTGTGCTGCCGTCACATGTGGTATATGTGTCTCTCGCTATGTGTGATTACTGTTTTAACTGTGTTCATTGTGTTAGATCATGAATAGGAGAGGCTGTGTGAATCACACAGAGAATTTTTGTTATATCTGTGGAAAATTTGCTCCATGTGACCAGCAGAAGAACATTGCCACCAAATTAAAAATTGCCTATAAATACTATTTTGAGTGTTAAGTTGGGGACCAAGGCAAGAAGTGGGCACTTCATAAATGCTGCACCGTCTGTTACTCAGGGCTTACAGAGTGGCTGAATGGAAAACAGAAGGGAATATCTTTTGCATTACCAATGGTATGGCGTGAGCCAGCCAATCATGTCTCTCATTGTTACTTTTGCATGACTAATATTAGTGGTTTCTCAAAGAAGACCAAAACAAAAATTGTGTATGCAGATTGTAAGTCGGCTCTAAAAATGGTCCCGCAGTTCCCCTCTCACATGCTTCTCTTGAAAATCTTGACACATCACACAATGAACCCTCTGACTGTCCTATTGACGAAGAGTACATAGTTGATTCTAAGAAAAATAAGCCAGGCTAGTTTAATCAAGAAGATTTGAATGACTTAGTAAGAGACCCAGCATTGTCAAAAGAGAGGGCAGAAGTTTTGTGATCCAAACTACAACAACAGAATCTCCTACAGCAAGGAAGGGAAATTTCCATTTTCTGTTCTTGCCATAAAGGCTTATCTGTCTTTTTCAAGCAAGAAAATAATGCTTGTTTCTCTACTGATGTTAATGCACTCATGCAAAAACTAGGACACGTGCATGTGGCTAACGAATGGAGATTGTTTATAGACTCGAGTAAGGTTAGCCTCACATAATGGTAATGAAAAACCTTCCATTCCTGTGGGTCATGTCGGTATGGAAGAAACTTATGAATCGATGGAACTCATTCTGAAAGGAGTTAATTACTCAGTTCATAAGTGGAATATTTGTGGTGATTTAAAGGTGTTTTTCCCCCTCCTAGGATTGCAGCTGGGATACACCAAAAATATGTGCTTCTTGTGTGTTTGGAACAACCACAATGACAGCAATCATTACACTGTAAAAGACTGGCCTAAAAGAGATGAGTGCATAGTTGGTCGGTACAATGTGCAGCATGTGCCACTAGTAGACCCGCAAAAGATCTTCCTTCCACCCCTTCATGTCAAACTCAGCCTCATGGAAAACTTCGTAAAAGCAATGACACATGATGGTTGTGGCTTCCAGTACCTAAAAGTAAAATTTGGTGCAGAGAAATGTGACGCAAAACTTAAAGCAGACATTTTCATTGTACCGGAGATCAGAGAATTGATATCTTATAGCAAATTCAGAGTTAAACTGAATCCAATTGAGCTGACAGCATGGGATTCATTTGTATTAGTTGTACAGAACTTTCTTGAAAATCATAGAGCTGAAAACTATGCTGATTTAATAAACAACATGCTAACAGCATATGAAAGAATGCGATGCTGAATGTCCCTTAAAATGCACTTCTTGCGTTCTCATCTTGATTTTTTTCCAACGAATTTTGGTGCCCTTAATAATGAGCATGGTGAGAGGTTCCACCAGGACATATCTGAGATGGAAATGAAGTATCAAGGCCAGTTCAATCTACACATGATGGGTGCAATGGGAGACCAGCATGACGCATTAGTGCAAGAGCAAGCGTCTCGAACATTTCTAAGCTGAGCATGTCAAAAATAAAATGAATATTCCTGTAACATAAATATACTATGTACTATTATATTATAATACTATTTGCTTTGAGCATAAATTTACTATATACAGTACTAATATACTATTATAATAATTATTTACCTTGATCTTAACTATTCCTGATTCTCATATAGTATTAATATATAATTATGCACATAACTCAAAATCCTGACATGCTACAGCAATTCTGAGTTCAGATTTGTAATCAACGTACTCGATTTTGTTTAGTACAGCACCATTTGTCTGGGTAGCAGACAATAAATCTTTTTCTGTTGCCCAGTGTATTCATTCATATATCCACACACAAGATCACAAGATAGTGTATATAGTTTTATATATTTACACATGTATACTCATATATGCACACATATACACTTCCTACATACATTCTTACTATGTTTGCTCTTTATGTCATCAATATATGTTGAGTTGAAAGTGGAAGTCTAATCCACATACAAGGTAGTACATATGTTTATATATATATATTATCTGTAATGTATAATATTAAATATCCATCACGGCTGACCTTCCCAACTGGTTTTGCGTAAAGAATACAATGGAGTGTCAGATAACAATCTGGTTATATAACTTTACGCTCATCAAAGTTAGCTGATATGGAAGGGAATATGGCGACTGTTCTCCATTGTTGGAGGTGGATTACACACACATATATATATATATATATATATATATATATATGTATATGTATATATATATATATATATATATATAAAAATATATATATATATGTATATATATATACATATACACACGTATCTATTTATATATGAGCATATATATACTTCTTACATACATTCTTACTATTATAGAACCAGGAATAAAGACTATATAATAAATTAAAATGAAATCTACATACATATATTTATACATGCACAAATATATACTTCTTACATACATACTTGCTATTTTTAAACAAATAAATACAATATAATAATAATAATAATAATAATAATAATAATAATATAATAACAACAATAATAATAATAATAAATCAAAGTAAACTAGAAAAATACATGTACATATCTATTTGCATATGTACACATATACACTTCTCACATACATTCTTACTGTTTTTGAAAGTAAAAATATATAATACAATATGATAAAGTTAAATAAAATAAAGTATACAAGCATATGAGTTAAATAAAATATACCTACATATATCTATTTATATATGCACACATATACACTTCTAACACATTCTTACTAATTTTATTATACATATCAAATCCACCTTCTGGTTATTTAAGAAATTATTATTATTATTATCATTATTTTATATATATATATATATATATCAATTTGAATACACAACACACTCAAGGTAGTATACATACATATATATATATAGTTTAAAGATCCAATAGAGGTAGAATCAACAAAAAAAGTGCTCCATCCAGTGAGAGATAAATATCAATTTAATTACACAACCAAAAGAGCTACTAATAGTTCCATACTTTTATGATGCATGAACAGGCATATTTATAAAATAAGCCACGTATCTTAAAAGCAAATCTTTCAGGCTCTGTTTATGCATTATATATATTTCTAAAAACAAGGACACTGGACAATAGTAAAATAAGAAAAAATGTGGAAAAAACATGAAGGAGGTTGATGCCAAAAAGAAATTAGAAATAAATTTTTGTTCTCCCTGATTGCAGAGAGCTCATTAAATACAACTGGTATAGAACAAAATAACAGAAAATATGTCAAAATCTGTGAGACAGCAAGTCAGTCTGTAGTGGGTGGTGCCCTCCAATTTGATAAAAGAAACCTGTCCATGTGTCTACACCTGAAATAATGCATAAATAGAGCCTGAAAGATAGTTTTAAGGTACATGTTCAAGTATCTTAATAGCATGAAACTATTAGTAACTTTTCCGGTTGTGTATTCAAATTGATATATACATATATATATATATATATATAATAATAATTTCTTAAGTAACCAGATGGATTTGATATTAATTTTTATTTTGTACAACAGTCATTTCGACCCATCCTGCTAATGTCCCTTATGGGTGGGACTCCATTCAATATGTTGTGTTACATCCATTTCACAATCTGGTCTTATCAGGTGCATCCATACATAAAGAGACACAACTTTATGTCTGGATGTACCTGATGAGACCCAGACTGTAAAATGGATGTAACACAACATGTTGAACAGAGGACATTAGCAGGATGAGTTGAAATGACCATTGTACAAAATAAAGATTAATACTGAATCTGTCTTCTGGTTACTTAAAAACTTATTATTATTATCTCAACTTACACTGCAGAGTTCCTGAAGTAGATCCAATGGTAATATACCCTGACTGTGAATGTCACTAGGTAGCCCAAACTGCCAGTGATCTACCAAACACTTCAGCACACTAATCGACATATACCCATCAGTCCAAAATTATATATATATATATATATATATATATATATATATATATATATATATATATATATATATATATATTATTTTGTTTAAAAGAGTTCCAACTCTGTCTGTTTTTTATGTTAGCCCAGCGTTGCCTTAGAAATTTAATTGATTTTAGTAATACTTGAAACTGACGTCATTGTGTTCTTCTCGTACTGATGCATAAATAACTTACATATAAAACGGGTGAATGTTGCAGAAAAATATATATTTGGAATTAAAATTTATCTTTTCCTGAATTTTTTAACATATTTCACTTTCGTAAATCATCATTCCTCTTTTGAAAGTTGAAGAAATTCCCAGATGATAGATGACTGCATTATGTGTGGTCACCTTTCAGCCAAACTGAAGCATACTTACACTGCCCAATTTGATCCTGCTTGACAAATCAATGACTTTGAAATCACCCCTTTGAATACTACATCCATCTGCCATGCAGTAATGATGAGACTATGAAATTCAGTTGTTCTGCATAGTTAGACACCAAAAATTGTAATCTTTACCTAATTTCTCGTACTTATCATGTAAAACATCTGTACGAATGTGGTTTGAGAACTGTCATTTCAGAGACCAACGTAATGTAAAGACAGGTTAAACATTTATGAATTAATTTGAAAAAAGCTAATGAAAGATATACAGAAACTTACATTGATAAAGTCGACAGCAGTTGGTAATACTCACTGGCGCCATACCTCATTGTAGACAATGTTTTTTGTTTTTCCATTTAGAGTGTACGCGAAATGACTGTCCTTGCTCCCCACTCTTGAACATCCCACGTAGAGTTGGCCATGTGAAAAACATGATTCCTCCAAGTGTAGTCCTGTAATTGAAAGCATCTGCCCCTGTGATTTATTGATCGACATTGCAAAACTGGTGCGAATGGGAAACTGAAGTCGTCTAAATGTAAAGGGGATATCAGCATCGGACGGAGTAAGTGGAATTCTGGGAATAAAAACATCTCCTGTTCCATACCCTGATATAATGGTTGCTTCAAGGACATTTTGCATGGCTTTCTTTATCACAAGATGTGTACCATTGCAGAGTGTTGTTGGGTTTAGATTCCTAAGAAGCATAACAGGAGTTCCAACTTTCAGCCGAAGTTTATGAGGTGGCATTTCCGGAGGTTCAAGTGAATTCAGGAATTCGATAGGGTAGTTTACCACTTGGTCAGGGTTGGGAAAAGAATCCATAGATTTGTAGACATATAGACTACCAGGAATGACTTGCAGCAGCTGGTCATTTATTGCATTGACCAAAGTGTTTTTGGGGGCTAAAATAGCTCTTTCGCATAACCACTTAATGTCGCGATAGTTTTCCTGTAGCCTAGGGAAGACTTTTGTTGTGAGCTCTTCTACTGTACTGACAGGTGTACAAGTGGAGCATATTAAAATTTGTCCATCTGCATCGAGCATTAGTTTTCCATCTCCAAGTGATAAAACATTTGAAGTGAATTGCGCTGCTTGCTGGTCATTATGCAGTTTCGCTCACATATTCGTCGTGAGAGTGAGTGTTGTTACATGTTGCCATAACAAAGATGATTTGAGGCATGCACTGACTTCGTCAGCCCTGGTCCCTTTGGGAATAACAGGAAGTGTCTGACGAAAGTTGCCAGAAAGAAGAAGCGTTATACCTCCCATAGGAGTTGGGCAATCCCTGATGTCTTGGAGTGTAGTGTTGAGGGCTTCTAGAGCTCATCTGTGGGCCATAGGGCATTCATCCCACACGATGAGTTGGCACTTCTGCAAAAGCATGCCTTTTTCAGACGTTTTGGTGATGTTGCAGGAGGGGCTTTCAGATTTTGCTAAGTGTAAGGGCAGCTTAAAGGCAGAATGAGCAGTCCTGCCGCCAGATAGGAGAGTTGCAGCAATACCGGAGGATGCCACTGCCAATGCAATGACTTTATTCAGCCTCACCTTTGAAAGAAGAAGCTTAATAAGGAAAGTTTTTCCTGTGCCTGCAGGTGCATCTAGGAAAAAAATCCCGCCTTTCTGGTTCTGAACATTTCCGAAAACTGTGTTTATAATTTGCTGCTG
>NC_068994.1:23017961-23020725 GCF_001194135.2 Octopus bimaculoides
ATGTGATCATTGGCAGAATTAATTTCGGGAACTCGCCTTTTTTGAAGTTGGTAATAATCTTCAGCAAGCTTATTTCTATACCTAAGCCACAGAGAGACCGGGTCTGATACCTCACAAATATGCAAAATAATGGCAAAGAGGGCTCTGAGACTTTTAGGAGAGCGCGAATTGGCAGCTTCAGCAAGAGTTGCATCCCACTTTGAATCATCCTCGAGCAGGCCATGTCTTAGGCATGCCTCCCTGAAGGTGGAACAGATCTCGCCGTTCATGAAGGAGCAAGCGAAGGTAAAAGCACTCCTGTTGACTTGGGTGAACGGTATATACCCTGCCGAGGCAAGTTTCAAGCTTCACAGTGGGGAAGCCATCAACCTGCCTGCCTATCCTCTGTCGCTGCCATGTATTGTTGCTCCAAGTGTAATATGATGGTACTTGATGGTAGAGCAATGTTTCAGCAAATGTATCTACGTTACAGAGCTTGAAAAAGGCAGTTAGGGTAGTGTCTTTAGGGTATTCGACAACAGTTGCAGCAGTTGAAGGCGTGAAGTAAATGAGTTGACCATTCTCAAGGTGGGTTGTGAGCTGTTGAATAGGCAGATGCCTTTGATGAAAAGGAAAACCAAAAATTCTCCAGAATGCTTCATTGCTGCTTATGTATCTGCCGACTTGGTATTGTGCTACCTCGTCTCGGTTACCATCTTGCTGCAGAGAGAACGTAACCGCATCTGTCCCTTTATTTATATATTTTCAGATGTATTTGATAGACTTGATTGAACTGCAAAACTCTACGTTGATATGAGCATTAAACACTTTGGACAGAAGCGGGAAAAATGGCACGATCTACCTGTTGTCTACTTTGTGGTGCCCTACCTTAACCGTGAGCCCACCGTCTTCAGGACGCCTTTGCCTGTATAGCGTGTAGCTATTGTTGCCCATCTGAGTATGAAGCTGGAACTTCTTGGGAAACCCTTTCATGCATTTCGAATCTCTGAAGCATGGTGAATGAATGTTAAATCCATACCCACAAGGTCCATGAATCATGTTTGAGCATACTATCTGAAAAAGATCTGGGTCTACTGCTGGAGCAGGCAGTTCTGCTGATATCAGGCTGTCTATTTTGTTTGAATTGATTTTTGAGGACAACCATAACAAAATATAGGCGTGCGGAAGACCTCTTTTTTGCCACTCGACAGTATACATGTCGCATCTAACACTCCCGAATATCTGTCCTATCTTGATCAAATCCATGAGTTTCTGTAGCTTCAACCGAAAAACTCGTGCAAGAAGATCATGCCTATCAGCGGGCCTCTGACTGTTTAATAGTTCAATTTCAATTTCAATCCACTTGGGGTTGCAAGTAAAGGTTATGAATAAATCCGGGCGACCAAAATGACGTACAAACGTCATGGCATCTTGCGTTCTCTCATGCATATACCGCGGACCCCCGGTAAATGTAGATGGTAAAATGCAGACCTGTCCAATATCTTGAGGCGCGATGTAATTGATTATGCCATCCCGAAGGTGGATATAATTCTCAGACCTTAGCTTTTTTTGATTATGGCGAATGAAACGCAACCTTTCCGACTCCATCTTGGCGTAGATATCCACAACAAATTGATGGAACAGCTCACGTGAACAATGGAGATGATTCATTGAGTTTCCTTGAGTCATTAAGCGATATGAATAGAATTCCATGCATGAAACGTTTTTGCTGGTACATTTGTCTGGTCTTTGTGGATGATGTTGAGGAATACCGAAATGGTACCCATCCTCACTGTAAACGAATAGCAAGGGGTACTGGAGCGCATCGTATGCCCTATGAGATTCGTGTATTCGTTGGATGCTGTTATCGCGGCATGACAAAACAATATCCCTTGGATTAGAGGGTTCACCTTGAAGAACAATGGCGACTTCATTGCAAGATGGTTGATTATACCGGCCTGCATGCTCACCAAATGGACGTTTATCAGCATCTATGACAACATTAAAATTGGGGCCTGACGCTATCTCTAAAGCATACTTGAAACTCTTAAGATAACTATTTGTTTCATGAAGCATTTCCTGTAGCTGCAATATCAGTTGGAAGTTAGTCCCAGGTGATATCTTATTTCGTTTTACTGCCTGTTCTTAGTAGCTGCAAACGAAATATAGTTGAAGACACTGAGGCTCTTGGAATGCATCACGTTGAAGAGGTCCTATCCTGTGGTAAACCTGACCCTGAACTTTGAATGTAGGCATGAATCCATCCTCTCGGATGATATTGGCACCGAAAGAGGTCATTTGAAACGCACAATTATACTTTCTTATGTTGCGTAGGAAGTGTCTTGAATCAGTAGTTGTTCCCTCAAGAAGCTCCTGCAGTGGTTTTGGGGGATCCTCCAAAGCAGGTAATTTGACTTTTCCACCTGAACAGCACATTGCAGCAGGTTCTTCTGGCCACTTATTTGCAGAACAGAATGAGCAAATAACTCTCATATTGGAAATGGAGATTTCAGGGTAGGATGAATAATCGATGTCTGGCTTATAATCGAACGCCTGTAATAACCATCTGGAACTGCATGGTTTCATTACACCTTTGCGAATACTTTTACGATGGGCGATGGTGTTCAGGCGGTCTCGTCTCACTTCCAGGGGCTCGAAAGCTCTTGCAGCAGCAGTTGAAGAAGCATGAGTAGCAAGGCGAAGAGCTCGATGTTCATCATCTTCAGAAGCTCTAGTGGCAGCAGTTGAAGCAGTGTTTCTTGCTCGATGCAGGGTTCGTTGGTCT
>NC_068994.1:23021103-23022073 GCF_001194135.2 Octopus bimaculoides
GCAACGTATGGTCTTGGAATGAAAAACACCGTATGACAGGGTGGCTAGTTACGAAAGTTGGAAATAGAACCTGCTCATGTGTATTTCAGGCCGATATTATGTTTTGTAGTTGAAACATATAAATAGTAATTAAGCATCCATTTATATTGGTAGCGTTTATATAGTTTTTTTGGGAAGTTAAGAGGAATATATAAACAGAAAATGTATTTGTAATTGAATGCGTGTTAGTAAAATTTCAGTAAACGTCTTACCTTGAAACCAGGATATGTAAATATTTACATTTAACTGGACACTTAGTAAACCATTAGCACGTGGTTTACATAGAATTACTATAACATAGGTTATCTCCCTTTTGTCTATGTAGAATGTCGTGGTTAATTCCCAAACAGAAGAAAATGGCGAAATTGACCTATTTTAGCAAAGTTGTGAATAGAACCTGCTCATGTGTATTTCAGGCCCATATTATGTTTTGTAGTTGAAACATATAAATACTAATTAAGCATCCATTGATATTGGTAGGTTTTTTTGTAGTTCATGTGTATTTCGTTAGTAAACGGGGTATATTAAAAAATACATAAAATGTCACTTTCCAAATAATGGAAACCTTCTTAAAATTGTTGTCTGGAATGTTATTATTGGTTATAGGTAAACCTCTCACCTTGAAAGCAGGATATGTAAATATTTACATTTAGCTGGGCACTTAGTAAACCGTTAGCATCTGTTTGACATTGATTTGCTGTAACGTAGGTTATCTCCCTTATGTTTATGTAAAATGTCGTGCTGAATTCCCCAAAATAAAAAGGAAATGCCAAAATTGACCCCTATTGAAGGAAAAAATGAAAAAATAGATTGTCGATTCCGGGCATTTTCGACCATGAGGAATCCATTGTTGTGAGTCCCAGATTGCTATCTTGTAAGGTGTGGATTTCTATAGATGCAACACACACACACACACACAAACTCACCTATA
>NC_068994.1:23022535-23029057 GCF_001194135.2 Octopus bimaculoides
AAATTACCTTACACATCTTCAGGGAAAAAAGGTAAAGAACAAAAAGTAAACACCAAAAACATCTCTTGCTATATTGGTAGCGATTACATGTTTTTCTCCTCATCAACACATTTGTGGAGATATCATCATATGAACAAATATATATATATGTATATATATATATATTTTAGTGGGTGTCAATTTTGGGGAGCAAATAGGAAAATTCATAATCTTTAATTTTGGTAGTAATTTAGTGTTACTTTTTAGCATATAAAACAAAATTCTGGAACAAAAAGCAATTTTAAATAACTCTTAACTATATCAATATGAATTTAAAATTTATGTTTTGAGAATTTTGAACATAATTGGTTTTCACCAGCATCTTTCTGTTTCAAGTTTCATATATACTATTATACATTCCAATTTACTATTTGAAAGTTGTCAAAGCCTTCACATCCTTCTTGCTATTGTTCTTTTCATCAGTTGCCTGCTGACTGCTTGTGCTTTGATGTAAGCCTCTCACTTCTTGTGACTGTAATCATGACTTACAGCTTCAGTGACCATTTTAACACACCTCTCAACACTTGTGTGTGTGATGGCCATTTTAGTACTATCATTGATGTGTCTTTAAGATTCTTACTTGTTAAGGATGTTGGTGGTTCCACAGCCTCAGAACTCAAATCAACCAACTCAGAAACCTTAGTGGCATTGACATTTAATTGGGAAACTTTTCTTTGACTAAATGAGTAGTCTCCCAACTGGTCATCTTCAAATGGGGTATCTCTAATCCTTAGAATGGTTTCTATAGCCTCAATACGAAGATTTGAACATTGGCTGGAAAGCATTGTTTGCAACATTGCTTCTGATTGAGCATACTTATGCAGACCTCCTCACCACAGGTAACATGATATCCTTCACAAACTTATTTTGTGTTCTTACAAGCTGCAATTGAAACAAAAGGTATTTGGGACCATCGACCCATTTTGGATTGAGCTTGATATTAAACCAGTTGGGAAGATAGACATCAACTATAAATTCAATAATTAATCTCAAATTCTTCAGAGCCTTTCCCTTCAGTTGGTGTCTGGAAATCCAAATCCTGCAGAAGCGCAGAACTGTAGTTAACCAACAGCTGTGACTAACAGGTCCAATCTTCAAGAGAGCCAATGACTGAAATACTTCACCTGATCTTATTGCTTGAGCAATATGATGAGCATAGGACTAATCTGTGCTGAGGTCTTTGACAATTTCTTCTGGCAACATTGGAATGGGAGGGCCTACTTCAATCTTTGGAAAGTTTGCATGTATTTCTAGTCGTGTTGCTTCATCCAACATGTTGCCAAGAGGACCTGACCACATATTATTGCTTTTTGTAGGACCATCAATTTTCTGGATGAGGTGACGAAGAGGTAGCTCACCTGTATGTAAATAAAATTCAATCTAAATAACTCATTACACCTCCCTTTCAGTCAGCAATCACTGCTGTTGAATCCCCACCAATAGCCTGCACTGAATTTTCAAGCCCTCTGTCTTGAAGCCAGCATAAAATATTATCAGCAATTACCTCTGCATGTTTTTCCCTTCCGCTTCAACTTCAGGTGTAAAATGAAACAAGAACTGACCACCAGGCTCAGAGCAGACAATGTAGTGCTCTTCTTTGATTAGACCTTGAAATTCCATCTACTTCAACCGTAACTTTTGTTTCATCTATTCTTCCATCAAACAAAAGACAGGAGAGCCCTCTTTTTAATTCTTTTTCTTGCTGATAGATATCTTACTCATTACTTTTTCTTGTGCTCTTCTAAGTTTATTATGAATCCTCTTGACTGATGAGGCCTGCATCTATCCAAGTGGCCCTTGCAATTTCAGTAGCTTCACAGAGTCCAATATAGTGACGAATACTAGCTAATGCAATGTTTGAAATGTCTCTTGTATCATATTTTCTTCTCTTGGTATGGCTTCAGAAGATTCTTCAAAATTTTCATCTGAAGACTTCATTTTCTTCAGAACTATCAAACAACTGATAAACACCATGGCAGTGCAGTTCTTCTCTTTGCATGACTTCACTCTTCATTCTCTACTTTTCTTCCCTCTCTGACAAGATCTTTCCTGTTTCAGTAGAAATCTGTCTCTTACTTTCTTTATAATCAGTTGAGCCCATTTGCATACAGCCTTGGCCTCCTGTCTTTGTGCTCTGTGAGCTTATAAAATATAGCTCTAGAAAAGGTATCTTCTTTCCACGAGGGCAACAACAGTCAATGTAGGAATAATTTCCTCTCATACCAATGGGAGAACAATCCTCTTTTGTATGGAACACTCAGCTCAAAATATCAAACAATGTATCAAGTGAGTGTAGAAAAGCATTTTTCAATGCCAAGTTTCCTTTACCAAGTGATGTGTCTACTGCTTTCCACCACAATCCCATTAGTTTTAGCTCAATTGTTTGACACTGTATGATCACTGGCAGATTGAATTGTGCATTAGCTTTTGTCCACTGGCGCAGAAGATGAGATATTATATCATGTATGAGTTCCTTATCTGTATTGTTTCTTCTGTCCTTGGGATTTTGTTCCCGAAGTAGTAACCCAAGTCTTAAAATGTCTCTCACTATTGGAGGCTCTGATACAGGAAACTCTTTCCCTGTACCAATTAACAGGCTCAAGTGTGATGACATCCTGCCTCTAGTCTTCAGCATTGACATCTTGTGAATATCTGAAAAGAGTAAAAATTCATTTAACTAATTCATTCAACCAATTAAAAGATAATATAAGAGCGATATTTTGAGTCTAATCAGTTTTTCATATAAATTTTCAGCTATTGTTTCGAAACAACACCATATTGAAAATTTAGGATAAAATTGATGTAGGTTAGAGTTATTTTAATCCATTTTTTAATATATATCTCAAGTCTAGGAGTAAAAAGGTACAATAATTTCACTACCAAATTAGATTTTTAGTAAGTTATTAAAATTGACACACCCTGATATATATGTGTGTGTGTGTGTTTGTTGTGTGCGTGTGTGCCTGCGTGTGTGTGTGTGTGTGTGCACATATATTTATTTATATATACACACACTTGTACTTCTTACATACATTTAACTATTTTTAAAACAGAGATGAATAAGTACAGTATAATAAAGAAAAATTAAAGTAACATCAGCAGATTGCATGAATAGAGTTTTAAATATTGTTTCTACCCAACTGTGAAAACAAGCATTTTAGCCTGTCATTGCATCTAACAACTATTTTGGAGTGCCTGTTTACAAGTTTATCTGTACACATTAAAATACATAGCACCTTCTCAAAACAGAGTGAACAAGATTTTGAAAATAAAGCTATGTACAGATATGTATTTTTTATCACTGTCCATGTGATATTTTGTGCTTTTCCTTCCTTAAGTTCCAGACCAGGTCAGTGAGTGATGTGCAGTGTCTCTTAATGTTTTAAATGGTGCAATGTGATTCCAATGTTTATGTTTGAAGCAATCTGCATTTGCACCACTATATATGCTAGCATTCTAACTGTACATTTTTTACGAAGATATCCATTTTCCAGGGGACATGTGTTCCTGTCCTTACAATTACAATTTATTACCACACTAATTTCTATTTGGCATCAACCAGTCTTCTATTTTTTGTGGTTATTATAAGTACTGTTGATATTATCTTCACTGCTATCATTGTTTCTGTTCATAATATTACTATTATGGTTGAGATTTTCAGCATTTTCATTACTCCTCGTATTATTTTTGCTATTTTTATCAGAATTATTTAGAAGGGCTTGATTATTTTCTTCCCTACTAATGGTGTTAGTTATCTTCTGACTTAACTTCCTTTTATTGAATTTAGGAATGTGGCATTCTAAGTTATCAGATGTTGCATATGATAATTTCACTGTATGTCTATTATTAAAAGATAATAATATAGACAATATGTATATTTCATTTTACTTTATTATACTGTCTTTATTCCTGGTTCTATAGTAGTAAGAATGTATGTAAGAAGAATACATATGTTCATATATAAATAGATACATGTGTAGCCACCATGATTGACTGCTAACTTCTAAATTTAGTATTGGGATCATTAATTTTCAACATACCCATCATCATTATCTGTACAAATGGTAATACAATTCTGTAGTTCTTGGAAAACATTTTGCAGCTGGTTTTCAGTAATACCATCAATCACAACAATTATCTTGAGTTGAGTTGAATAAACATTACTTTTCACATGTCCCCATAGAAAAAAAAAAAAAAATTCAGTAGAGTCAAATCTGGTGATTATGAAGACCACGATAATGGTCCACCTCTTCCAGCCCACCTGTTAGGGAATTTTTCATTTAGAAACTGCCTAACTTGCAGAGCAAAGTGACAAGGTGCACCATCCTGTTCAAACACTGTAGCCTCCATCAGATCTAATTGGTTAAGCTTAGGAATAAAGTAATTTTGCAGATTTCTAAATAGAGATCACCATTAACAACATAAATGGTGCTATGATTTGATTTTCACCCAAAGCACCCTAGATATTAGGGGAATCTCTTTCATCTTCGACAAATTCTGGTGGCTTTTCAGTCTCCCAAATATGGCAGTTATGCCTGTTGACCTTGCCACTAATGCAGAATGTTGCTTCATCGGAAAACATTAAATTACTCAAAAATGAATTTTCGGTATTAAATTTTTCATTGAACTGATGGCAGAAAGTTAGTCATGCATAATAATCCTCTTTTAACAATAGCTGATGCATTTGAATTCTGTATGCTTTAATGTGAAGTTTTGTCCATAGAATTTTATCCGCAGTTGATTTTGGAAGCCTCAGCTCTAAAGATGCTCACTACTTATAAAAAACTGCTTAGATTATAATTTTATTAATATATAATTAGCATGTTCTTTTACCTCAATACTCCTTTATTAATACCAGTATATATCAATTAATCAATATTCACAGATACCATCTGATGAGTTAGTATTTAAGTGTATAATATGTATAAATATTAAATTATTTCTGGATAATTTCTTTTCCTCTCTCTGTTGTGGTTAAAGTTTGGTATATACTCAAAAGTATTCAAAAATTTCAGTTTCTGAACATCAAATTTCACCTGTGGATTTGTCTGTCTTCTCCTTGTTGAAAGCTTCACCTTGAGTTTCACTATCACCAAGTGGTGGTCCGATCCAATATCTGCTCCTGCAATGTTGCCAGACTGCGATTTGGTCGATCTGGTTTTCCGTCTGCTGATCTGGTGATACACAGGTGGCTTTATGGCAACGTCTGTGTGGGAAGAGGGTGCCTCCAATAGTAAGTTCGTTGAATGCACAGAAATCAGCTAGGAGTTCCCCGTTTTCATTCATCACTCCGAGGCCATTTTTTCCCATCACTCTCTCTCTCTTTCACTATTGTCACTTCCAACTTTGGCATTCATGTCTCTCATAAGAATCAACATGTCTCTTCTGGGAAGTAACTGGGAGTAGAAGAGGTCTTTTGTGTCTTCCTCTGCATTGTTTGTAGGTGTTGGCCATGATGATGTGATCTGACACTGGTTCCCACTCCATCAGACTCCTTGCTGCTTCCTTCGACAACAGCAGCGCTACCCCAGCTTCATGGTGGTCTCCTTCATTGTCTTTACCCGAGTAGAGAAGTGTTTCGCCTGTCTCTAATTTGATCTCTCCGAAAGAGTTCCACCTTAATTCACACATGCTGAGTAGCGTGAGATGATACTGGCGCATCTCCCTCACGACTTGTGCGCATCTTCCTGTATCTCGGAATGTTCTCACATTCCAGGTTCCAAGAAGGATGGGCTTCTTCTGCGAGAGCAGCTTTGGACCACCCTTCAAGGTTGTCCTCGGCCCTGTAGCTTCCTGACGGGTTTGGCTACAGTACGTCATCAGTCTCATCACCTGCAAGACATGCGAGATAAGGTAGACCACGTGAGAGAAACTTCCCGTCGAGTGGGCTCGAGGATCAGCCAGGAAAAGACAAAAGTGCTGCATATCAACAAGCAGGAAGAGCCAATCACAATCGAGGGGGCACCAGTGGAGGATGTTAGTGAGTTTGTCTATTTTGGTAGCAAAATCAGCAAATCAGGTGGATCAGACGATGACATCACTGCAAGAAGCAAGAAGGATTGGCAAGCCTTTGCTATTCTTCAGCCAGTATGGAAGTCCACTGCCGTCTCAACTTGAACTAAACTCTGCTTATTTAGTTCAAACGTAAAATGTGTGCTTTTGTATGGCTCTGAAACAAGGAGAGCCACCTGCAGCAACTACAAGAAGATCCAGACCTTCATCAACAAATGTCTCCGGCAGATCCTCCATCTGAAGTGGTTCGACAGAGTGCCAAACACTGACCTGTGGGAAAGGGCCAACCAGGAGCCCATACATGTTCAGATTAGATGAAGGAAATGGAGATGGATTGGACACGCACTGCGGAAAGAACCCTCAAATGTGACACGACAAGCACTTGACTGGAACCCGCAGGGGAAAAGGAAGCGAGGACGCCTGGAGCAGACATGGAAGTGGAGCATTTTGGATGAGCTCAAGACCACCAGC
>NC_068994.1:23029217-23029876 GCF_001194135.2 Octopus bimaculoides
ATAATATTCTTCTTAATAATCCTCTGAATAACCCTAAACTTTAACTGTATACAATATAGCAACATTGTTTAAAAATATTTTAACTATAGTACTACATGATAAGACTTCCCCTGTTTCATTATCAATGGTCTGCTAATGGGCGACCCCCTTAATTGTCAGCTAACATCTTGTTTTAAGTTTTCCTTTACCAAACCTCATGATATTGCTTCTAATAAATCTTGATTTTTATGACTATACCAACAATGATTTCTGTCTGCTCCCTCAGCCCTACCCCTAACAGACACTGCCCCTTTGTTCTCTCAGCCTTAGATATACAAGGATTTGATAAACTAGTCTACAAATTAAAACTGACCCCATAAAAACAAAAAAATCAGTAACAGGCAGTCTTAGTTGCTTCTATGCTGGAGTGAAGGCAGCATATTCTTTGTCTAACCCCTTAACTTCTTGAAGATTTTAGGTGTAATTAAACTAATGTGTACATCTATATTAATTTAATTAAGTTCTATGTCTTTGTGCAGCTGAGGATTGCTCTGCATTTAAATTGATGTAATGTTTGCATTGTTAAATTAAATGGAGTTGCATGAAACAATCGTACTGCATTACCTCTGGATATCCTTGTTGCTTATTTTGATATATATATATATATATATATATATATA
>NC_068994.1:23032421-23034781 GCF_001194135.2 Octopus bimaculoides
TCCTATTCGAGGGATTTTTAATTACGAATAGTGCGTCGTCCCTGTATAATCCACCTTCCAGGTCTGGGAATTCCTCCTGTATGTAGGAGAGCAGATAAATTCCCACTAAGTCACTTATCTGAGCTGAATCCGGGGCTCCCATGGTGATATCGAAGGAGTTTGGGGAGTCTTTACGGACCCAGAGCTTATTATCAAAACTTATAATAGATTTTCTAGCTTCAAGTATTACATTAATTTCTTTCCTAGTTAGCTGTGAGTTGTTTTTGGCAAATATTAGGGCACTATTTAATATCGTGGGGTTAATTGAGGAGTAGTAGTCTACTATGTCTATCTGTATGAATTTGTAGTTACTAGTGTTCTGTATTTTGGAGAACCAGTTTAGGGCTTCGTATGTGTTAGACCATAATTCGAGGGAGAGTTTACTTTTTTAGCGTAGGGATGTACTTATCTAGTATTAGCTTACTTAATTTACATAGGTCTGATCTATTTGGGCATATTAATCTAACTTTAGTGTCTGTAAGGAAGTTGGGTTTATGGTCTTTTAAATTGATTCTAGGTCTAAGTGATATAAATGGTTCAGTTTTTTCGGCTAAGTTATAGTCTAACATGATGTCCTTGGCTGCTAAGTTCATGGACCGTAAGGTGCTATCTGGTGTTACTTTATATTTTTTTGTAATTTCTTTGTGTAGGAGTTGGTGGTATAAGCTGATGTCCATAGTATAAGAATTTCTAGTTTTGTCCGAGTGGATAATAATTCCATTCTGGGATTTTAACTTGTGCAGTAGGTCCTTAAGGTATCTTTGGTAATTATTCCTTAGTGGGTGTCGCTTGAATTTGATGTTTTTGATGGTGTTCCATATTTCGTTTTCAAATGCTTCTAAGTGGTTGTTTAGTGGAGGGGTTTTCTTGGTCCTAAAGGTTCCTTTGGTGAGTTGGTTATTATCTCTGTGGTGGTGTGGCTCATTATGGGCATTTTTATCATGGAATAATGCCTTCCAACGCAGTCGATGGGTGAAGTCAATTATTTTGCTGATAACTTCTTTAAGGTATACATTCCTGGGTGGTATTGGTATGTCCTTTAGAGATGCTTCTATTAGTATCTGCTCCATTTTTCAGTATGCACCTGTTTAAAGCTGGCTAAGGCAGTCTTAGTCAGAGGTATGTGAATATGTAAATGATAGGCTTGCCTCAATCCTTCAGGGGTAGTCTGAAGCATCGAAGCAACCAGCGGATGTTTAAATTCGGAGGCACTCCTGGGAATCACCTGTGCGGGTACCGTCTTGGTTAGAGGGCATCCAGAGGCAGGTAATTTATTGTTTAAACCGTAGTTTATAATTATATTTATGTGGAGAATGGAGCAACAAATACAAGAAGAAGCAATTCTGTTGGGCTAGTTAGCCATTGTTTTATTATGTGGAGTTTATGTAATGAGTCATTGTGGATGTTATGCAATTAGTCATTTACGCACGTTTCAATCTGGTCAATGGTTTGGCAGATCTCTTCAGAATGTTGAGGAGTATGTTAAGAGTTCATGGTGTGAGAGATGTAGGAGAAGTGATTAGTGGATATATTGATGTATATGGTGGTGTAATAATAGCGTTAGGTAAAGAAAGCCTTACGTTTTAGTTGAAGTTATGTTGATCTTCCTGTAAGGGGATTTAAGCTCATTATTCCGATTTTAATCAAATGCATCTCCACGTGATTTTATGATTGAGGGATGCGTCGTATATTTATAGCACCGGCGGTGTTAGTGCAGGGAAGCAACCCTAAATTTATGTGAAAAGGGGGCTAACTCTGGTCTTATTCGTAATTAATTATAATTAATTATACTTAGAAGGAAAATTCTATTATGCATATTTAGTTTTACTTAGGAAGTGTAATGTATTATATATTTAATTATACTTAGAGATTGAGTATTTCGTAGCGTGAAGACAGATAAGGCTAGATTCATATCTCCTGTTTAATAGGTCATTCATAGCCGTAAGGATCTCAAAGCGCTCAGTTAAACAGAGCTGACAGCGTCTGTTAGTTGGGTTATAGGAATTAGCTACTTTTAGTATATGCCACTTTAGTTTATATTCTATCTTATTGTCGTTTAGTTCCCAGATGTACCTACTAAGTCCTGTTGAATTTGTCTTATTTCTATTTTTAAAGCTGGATAGGTGCTCATTATATCTAAGTCGTACTTGGTTTTTAGTACCACCTATATAAGATCTAGTGTGACTGCTTGTTTGTACGTCACATTGGTAAACTATATTTTCGGTCTTGCATCTATTGGAGAAATTACATTTATTCCTATCTCTACAGCCACATAGGTTGTAAGGGGTGTCTATGTCTGTGTGTTGTTGTGTGGCCCTATT
>NC_068994.1:23035383-23045886 GCF_001194135.2 Octopus bimaculoides
ATATATATATATATATATATATATATATATATATATAAAATTAAATATAAGGATAAAGTCTATATAAGAATTTATCAAGTAGCCAGTGTGAAAAACCAGTTAAGGGGAAAAATTTATACAAAATGGGTAATTATTTCCTTTAAATATAAATGTATTCATTATATTAAGGGCTACTTTAATAAATATACACAGTACCGAAAGTGGGGGAATGCAACTTGGAAGTCACCTCTTAAAAAAAGATTTAGCTGCAAATCACATATAATTTCATAGTCAGTGCACATAATGCACTCTATACTCATTGGTGCAGACGTGTTCATTTTTATGTATTCTGATTATGTCTGCGCTGAGGAGTAGAGAGCGCATTATGTGGACTGACTATGAAATCATGTGATTTGTGACTAAATCTGTTTTTAAGAGGTAACTTCCAAGTTGCATTCCCTTGCTTTCAGTACCATGTATATTCAAGAGTCCCTTACAGTATGAGGCATTTATGTGTAGTAATAGCCCTTAATATAATGACTGTATTATAATGAATGTATATATATATATATATATATATACACACACACACACACACATATATATATATAAGTGCAGTTATGGTTATGTGGCTAAAAAGTTTGCTCCACAACCATGTGAGTTTGGTACACAGAAACTGTAGGAAGCCCACCGAAGAAGACTGGCCATTGACCATACATGCAACTTACTTCTCCCTCTGATTTGGAGTGATACAGCTAGACATCATAGTCATCATAGGTATTGCTGTAGGAGATAAAGCATCAAGACACTGCAAGGCATCTGGCCTGAACTTTTAACAGTTCTGCTAATCCATAGCCATGATGTTTTTTTTTGTTTAACCAGCTCAAAAGAATAAAAGGTAAAGTTGACCTTGGCAGGATTTGAACTCAAAACACGGAGAGCTGGAATAAATGCTGTAAGGGATCCTATCCAAGGCTCTAACATGGAGTTTAGATCACTGCTAGCACACAAAGGGATAGGTCTGTTAATTAATGAAGGGATTATTACTGGATCAACATAAAATATTTTGTGTATCTATATTTTGTTAATATCTAGAGAAGAGGAATTGAATTTTGATAATTAATATTCTGCTGAGATTAAGTGAAATTTCTTTATTTAATCTAATCAATAATAAGTAAATGTATGCAGGTGCACTGCTTGCAAATACACTCTTTGGGTAAAGGTTAGGCTGACTTTAAAAGAAAATTACATCTACATTTTGTTGATGTCTGCTGCAACATTGGTATTTGTTTCTTAAGAAGAAAATCATCATCATCATCACCATCATTATCAATGCAGGAGACAGCATGTTCCCCTTACCCACTTCTCCTCCTTAGGTATCTGTCACCTATGAAGAATTTTCTTCCATGGCTGCTGTGTTTTTATTATTTTGCTTTTGCTGGATGTTCACCATTGTTAATGTTTAGTTTCTTTAGATATTTTTTGATTGTTTTCAGCCATTTTTTTGGCAGAGATATGTAAATTGTTTGCATGACACCCTTGAATGATCAGTTTGATTCACATGGCCATGCCAGCACAATTGTTGCTTTTTAATTTGGAAACAATTAGCTTCTAAAA
Organism: Octopus bimaculoides; assembly: GCF_001194135.2. Taxonomy (NCBI): domain Eukaryota; kingdom Metazoa; phylum Mollusca; class Cephalopoda; order Octopoda; family Octopodidae; genus Octopus; species Octopus bimaculoides. Next base: position 23,036,980 of record NC_068994.1, read on the forward strand.
CCATGTTCATTAAGTGTGATCATTCTGCAAACTATTAATCTATTATATTTTCAGTATTCAGCAAATGTACTCCATTTAAATGATGACCAACAATTAATTTCCAAATTGCTCCAGTATAATGACCATGGCATCATACCATACAACCACACAAGAAATACATCTCACTGTTGTTTCCAAACACTTCAGTGAAGGAGGCCAAAAGCTAAAGACGTTGAGCCAATTCTATATTTGATGTCTAATGAAACAACAAAGTTTTTCTCTTCTACGCTTGATCCAAGGTATTTAAATACTGTAATTTGTTCTAACTCTACTTATTGATTAAAATATCATCCATAACAAGTATTTTAGTTTTATCAACATTGATAGTAAGACTAAATTATGAAGTTATACTTTCAATATTTTATAGCTGCTATCATTTATATGGTAGTCAACAAACAGATTCAATGTTTTAGTGGTTCTTTATAACTTCTACAAGATAACAAAATACATATATTTTTATCAGTGCAATATGCGAGGGGAGATTAAAAATTATCTGCACTTTCGCCATATCATATCTTTATTATTGTCACACTGCCTTCTGCGCATAAGTGCTTATAGTTGGTACTATTGTGGTCATGTGATTGAAGTTTGAGCCTGATTGTGCCACTTTTCTTTCTGGCTTTACAGTGTAAGCATGGCCACTCCACCAGTAATGTGCACCAAAGAAGAACAAAGAAAAGGGGTGTACAAGATACAGTGCTTTGCTGGTCAACGAACTGAAGCCAGCAATTTGCACCAAATGCCGAAGCCTATTGTTGAAGAAAGTTTTGTTGTTGCATGACAATGCATGTCCACACATGGCCATCCAGGCTGTTGAAACCATTAACCAACTGGGTTTTGAGGTTCTGGAACAACCCAGATCTTGCCCCTTCTTACTATCATACCTTTGGACTGCTCAAAGATGGTTTACAAAGTCATTGATTTCCTATGGATAAAGATGTGAAGGAAGTGGTGCATAAATGGTTGTATGACCAACCAAAAACCTTCTTGGAGGGAATATGCAAGCTTGTGGGCTGCTGGACCAAGTGCATCAAAAAAGGAGGAGACTATAGAGAAAAATGGCGTACTTCTTTATCCCCTGCTTTTGTGAAAACACATTAAAAAAACAAAAGTGTGTATAATTTTTGACTCTCCCTCGTATTTATATAAATATATGGGAGCAGGCATGTATGCTTAAGAAGGTCATTTCTCCACCGTGTGGTTTCAGGTTCAGTTCCACAATCTGGCATATTAGGCAAGTATCTTCTACTGTAACCCTGATCTGACAAAAGCTTTGTGAGTGTACTTGGTAGATGAACGAGGAGTGGGATGGGCAATATTAATAACTGGGGTCAAATGTGTAATTTCTGATTTCCTGTTAAATATTGCATCCATATTTTGTATTGTTGTATCATCTTTGGGTGTAAAAATTGGTCAGCATTGTTGTGATTGTTGAAGTTAGAGCATTTGAAACATAAGTCAGGCGAGGTGTACTTTTTTTCAAGAAGTTTTTTTCAACTTTGACCCAATTGAAATTGAGGCTGCTAATAAAATATTTGGATGATTTTTGGAGTTAACAATCAATATTCTTTTCTCTGTTGGATTCCAAGTCAATTTTTTCCCACACTAATGTCTTATTTGATAATATTCATGCACACACACACACACACACACACGCACGCACGCGCGCGCGCACACACACACACATACACATACACACACGAGGTGCGTTGTATTCAACTTTATTTTTTCCTGCCAAAACTAATGCTGCATGGGCAAAATCTCTTGAGTGAAAGGTGATGTTACCCTTGATGCGCATGCATGAAAATTTTCGTGCTGGTAGGCTGTGCCAGTTCCCAGCTGTTACATCTGGAGTACAGAGATGTAGTGCATGCTTGTTGGATTTTCGTTTTCACCAAAGGCATCAAGCAGAGATATGGCATCAAGTTTTGATCAAAGCTTGGTGATACTCAAGCTCAAACCATCCAGAAGTTTCAGCAGGCCTTTGGTGATGATGCCATGGGCAAAAATTCAAATCAAGAAGTGATATAACTGCTTCAAACATGGCTGCACCCCAGCAGAGAGTGAGGCATGCTCAGGTAGGTCATCCATAAGCTGAAATGAGGAGACAGTTGAGAAGGTTCAGCGAATAGCCATAGAAGACAATTACGTAACAATCAAAGAAATTGCTCAAGAAGTGGGAATAAGCACTGGATCAGTGCATTCCATTTTAACAGAGGATTTGAGCATGAGGGGAGAGCTGACAAAATTTGTCCTCAAGGTTCTGGCCGAGCAGCAAAAGCAACTCTGCATAGAAATCACCCAGGACATGCTGGACAGCATAAACCACAACCCAGACTTCATGAAGATGATCATTACTGGTGAGAGACAGTGGTTTGTAGTCTCTGCTCGATGCATTTGGTCATCTTGCATACAAACGGAAATCCAGCAAGTGCGCATTACATGTCTGTACTATTGGAGTAACAGCTGGGATCTGATGTAGCCTATAGGCACGAACATTTTCCTTCATGCACAAGAAAGAGGGCATCCCTTCCCACCCAAAGAATTTTGTCTACGTGACATTAGTTTTGGCAGGTAAAAATAAAGTCAGATACTTTTGGAATGCACCTTGTATATATGGCTGCAGTCAAATGACTGAAACAAGTGAAAGAAAATGTAAAAGAACACACACACACACACACACACACACACACACACACACACACACACACACACACACACACACACACACAAAAGCGTTGTAGTTCTCTTGAGGCATTAAAGTACAAAAGTAGAAAAGGAAAATAAAGAAAGCTTATAACAATGCAGAAAGTTTTACAAAAACCTTTATATTTCAGGCACAAAGGCCTATCTTCAGAAGAAAGCAGACCAAGAAATGTTTACTTACATTGATTTCATTATATTATTTAAATTGCTTGGCATTTGAGTTAACAGCAACTCTTCAACTGTTGGTGCAAGCAACTCTCCAATTTGTGGTTGTTGTGACATATTTTCACATCATAACATACACCACCAACACCACTTGAAAATACATCACAATGATCAACAGTTGGAGAGTTGCTGTTGCTAACCCAAACACAGAGCAGTTTAAATACAATAATGAAATTGATTTCTTGGACTGCTTTCTTCTGGAGACAGGCCTTAGCACCTGACATATAAAACTTTCTGCATTGTTAGAAGCTTTCTTTATTTTCCCATTTCTTTTTTCTACACACATCTATATGCATATAAATCTCTCTCTCTCTCTCTCTCTATCTAAATATATCTTTTATCTTTTACTTGTTTCATTCATTAAACTGCAACCATGCTGGGGCACTACCTTAAAGAAATTTTAGTTGAATGAACTCACCCCAGTTTTTATTTTTTAAAGTCTTGTACTTATTCTATTGTTTTGTTTTTTGCTGAACTACTAAGAGGGACAAACACACCAGCACTGGTTGTCAAGCAGTGGTGGGAAACAAACACACACATGCACACGGGCCTCCTTATAAGATGTATACAATGAGCCTCCTTCAGTTTCATCATCATCATTTAATGTCCATTGTCCATGCTGACATGGGTTGGATGGTTTGATCAGGGCTGGTTAGCTGAGGGACTGCACCAAACTCCAGTCTGATTTCGTATGGTTTCTACAGCTGGATGCCCTTCCTAATGCCAATGACTCTAAGAGTGTAATGGGTACTTTTACGTGCTACTGGCATGGTTGCCAGTTGCATGGCACAAGTATCTTCCATGACTACGATTTCACTTGGCTTCATGGGTCTTCTTCTCAAGCACAGCATATTGCCAAAGGTCTTAGTCATATGTCATTGCCTCCATGAGACCCAACACTTGAAAAGTGCTTTTTATCTGATACTGACATCAGCCACATTGCCTCTGTGAGGCCCAATGCTCTTTTTCTTATTAAATACTGGGGCATTTATCAACATTCTCTCTTAACAAATTTCATGCACAAATATTTCTCCCTAAAATATAAGGGGAAAAAATGAACAAGTCAAAGAAAGAAGTATGAAAAAATTATAAATTTTTTTATTCAAGTAAGTGAGGAAAAAAATCAAAAAAGGTCATTAGGAAATTTTTAAAAAATTGAAATATTTTTAAAATGAACATCAAATCATTCATTCTCATGTACATACCAATATATACATGTAGATATATAGACCTTACACACAAGTATAAAGACCTGTACACAAGGTTTATAAATCTTTACAGACATACATGCTGTGTAATTATAAATTAAAGTGTGTAGTGTTTTTTTTTGAATATTTTTTTGCTGATTTATTTAGCATATTTTTGAATTATTTTAAATTTAACTTTGCAAAGAGTGTCTTCTTTCTTAATATATTAACTTCAAATATTTTTAATATATGAAGAAGATGAGGCTGAGAGGTGAGCAAAAAGTGAGTATTGCAATTTTAAAAAAACAACAACCAGAACAACAACATTAAAGAAACATACCATTTACTCATTGTATGCTTGTTTTATCTTACTTCTTAGTTTTCAGAAGCAAACTAAGCAATTATATATACATGGTATATTTATTAATGACTTGAATAATTTCTAATAAGTACTCATAGCTAGCATCTCATGCTGTTTCAATGCTTTATAATATTTTAACTGTTATCTCAATTATATTGCTATACAGACTTTTAGTGGTTTAAACACTATATCAGTGTTGAGGGTTAAATTTACAAATTAGAATATATGTTATATATATCAATGTTTATGCCATATGAATATTTATGGTATATTTAATTTTGGAACATATGTCATATTGTGTATATTATATTATGTGCGTAAGTGTGTGTTTGTGTGTATGTGTATGAGTGTACATGTAAATAAGAATATATATATATATATATATATATATATATATATATATATATATATACTCTCACACACACACACATATATATTTATATATATACATGTACATATACATACACACACATATGTTTATATATATATATAGATGTATAACTGATTATCGAAAATGTTACATCAGTGTTAAAAAAATAATATCTAAGAGAGAAATTTTTAATTATCATTATATATGTTGACTATAAATTGCTTTCACTGCAAGGACTTTGCAGTAGATGCTATAAAATACGAGTTACCTCTGTTTGGAATTGTAATCCCAATCTAACATGCATCCAAAAAAGATATTCACATTTTTAGGTTACATTTAAAAATGTCGAGGAATGGGTCATGTATTTGGGTTATATTCATAAGTACTTGTAGTGGGTGCATAGATATTGTGTATTATGTTTAAATGCTTTTCACTTCTTTATGTGTTGTATTGATGCTTATCAATAAATTCCTATGTAGTTGCATGAGTGTGTTTTCAGTGTGCATTTCAATATTTCAGAATTCACTTATTTGCTTGCTTGTCTGTCTGAGTTTATGATTTGTCTGTCAGTCTCTCTCATATATACATATACACACACATCAGGATGTGCTGAAAGTTTTTAGCCTTGAGTATTTAAGTAAGTTTTGACTTGTACTTGCTAGTCAAGTGACATTTTATTATGTATTTACTAACATATTTGTATATTTCTTTTATTATAGTTGTTTATTTAAATTATAAAAATTACAGCGGTTTTGAAATTAACAAATTGTAGTATCAAGCATTTTATCAAGGATTGTTTAAAAGACTAAACCACTCTACTGATATTTTCTATTGTTTGCAAACAATTTATAGATACCTTAATTTGTCATTAACTACATAAAAAAACAATCAAGAATAAATTAGGGAAGGATTTCTTATAAAATGAACTCCAAATTAATCAGCTGTGAACGTGACACTGCATTTAAGATTGAATGTCTTACAGAAACTCTTCTATGCTTGAACACTGTTCAAAGATGGAAGAGTTTCTTTAAGAAATACTCCTGGCATATGACCTTTCATTATAATGTTGTATAAATACTTTAGCATGATAATTAACACATGCAATTAATGAACGCCTAATTTTAATAAAACAACAAAATCTTGTTTAAGTGACTTGGGTGGATTTACCTATTCTATTATAATTTTATTTACACTGGGATGCTTCATAAGGAATATTAAATAAACCCCAGTTTTTGACTACTACTTTATTTTGTTCCATGCCACCCTCAGCCACAGGAGGAAAGGCAAATTTGATCTTTGCAGTATTTGAATTCAAAATGTAAAAGTTTGTAATTAAGATGATTCTGCCATGATTTTGTTGAAGTTTGATGCAAAAAATGATTTCTTTGAAAAATGGTTGTAATTTTGACAAAGTTTAGATAGTAAAGATTTGAGTACTCCTCTACCAAAGTGGCCAAATGTATTAAATTTGTTCAGAATATCAGGCTAACTGCTTTGGAATCTAAAAATAAATTTATACTTTGTTAAATTGTCATTAATCCAAACCAAGCAATTTATCTTTATTCCATGATCTTGGATAACTATTCAACTTCGCTATTATAATCAACTGATACTACGGCATAAGATTATTACATGTGTAGAGGCATGATCAAGTTAAGGTATGACTGATTTACATAATTATCTAAGCATTAAGTACTAAAAGGCTTCCTGGAATCTACAATCTTCAAAATAGAATGACATTAAAAAAATTTTTTTTAAATCATAAAAATTTCCCATTTAAATTCTAAGTACTTGTGAAAATTTTCATTTAAATTTCTCTCTTCTTCCTTTTATATGACATGTTGACAAACAGACTGATGTAACAATATCTTTCTTGTTATAAGGGTAGTTATGCTCAATTAAACTTAACCTCTTGCAAATTTGTGCCATCATATAAGTTGGCCTTTATAAGTGTGCTGTCAAAGCTATACTAACACCTATATATAACTACACCAACTTTGTGATGTGTTTTGTGTAAGAAAATTGATGATATATAGCTAGAATGATTTAAGAATGTTTGTACATTTGATTAACCATTTCTAGGAAAAACTATTATGAGATTAGTATGAAGTTTTATTGAGAATCTTATATTTATTGTTGCCAGTTGGTAGAAATGTTAAACATTGACTAAATATCATATTAGATAGGCTCCTAATTTGTGTTGAGGGTAAGATTTTTATGGGTGGATAATGGTGCCCTATAGGTAAAAATATGCTAGTGCTGTAATGGTGTTAATAAGGGTGATAACTAGTGATATAAGTGATCCTTAAAAGATAATGTTACCACAAAAACTAGGCGTATAAGTGAGAAATTGTGAGAAAGTGTGAGAAGTGTAAGCTAAAAATTAAAATTGTGGAATTAGAGTAATAACTATTGAGACAACTTCACAATTTTAAGGCAGAGATAAGAAATAATTAGGGAGATTTTGGTGGCAGGTGGTGAGAATAGAGTTATAACTAGGAGTGAACTATCAATTATTTTATTAATATATTCTAAATGGGGTCTAGTTAGTTGTTGAGTGGAATGTTGTGTGGAAGAAAAAAAATCAGCACTTAGCTGGTTTTTCTGCATCATTGTAATTGTTTGTGGAAGGCTACTAATGTCACTATAAACCATTTCAGCATTAAAAATTTAGACTATAAAAATGTATGTATACATGTGTGTATGTGTGTGTGTATGTGTGTGTGTGTGAGTGTGTGTGTGTGACATATATACATGTCACACTCACACACACATATATATGTACATATATATATTAGGTTGTCAAGAAAGTTCTTTAAATGATGTATCTTCAAATTAATTTTCGCTAAATTACTTTGACTTTATATATCATTTTAAAGCCCATTTTTCGCTTTATCTAATTGTGTTACTCTTTTTCTTTTTGAATTATTAGGCCCTTTTTTTCTGGAACGTTGAATACAACATGGACAAAAAAACAAATTCGCACAATTTTCTTTTCCCAGTTCAAGCTAGGCCGAAAAACTGCTGAAACAGTTCGTGATATCAATAATGTGTTTGGCCCAGCAACCGCTAAAGAACGTTCAGCATAATGGTGGTTCAAGAAATTCTGTAACGGTGACGAGTGTCTTGAAGATAAACGTAGTGGTGAGCCATCGGATGTTGACAACAATCAACTAAGAAGAGCCTTAGTTGAAGCCAATCTATGCACAACTGTTCGAGAGCTTGCTTCTGAATTAGATGTAACACATACAACAATTTCCAACCACTTGTGAGAGATTGGAAAAAACAAATATACTTGAGAAATGGGTGCTGCATGAATTGAACGACAACCAAAAAGAACGCCGTTTTGAAGTGTCGTCTTCCCTGCTTTTATGTAACAAGAATAACCCATTTCTCGGCTGGATTGTGACTTGCAATGAAAAGTGGATTCTTTACAACAACCAGCGATGCTCAGCTCAGTGGCTGGACACCAATGAAGCTCCACAGCACTTCCCAAAGCCAAAGTTGCACCAAAACAAGGTAATGGTGACTATTTGGTGGTCTGCGGCTGGTCTCATCCATCACAACTTTTTGGATCCAGGTGAAATCATTATGGTGGAGAAGTATGGATGAAATGCATTAGAAACTCTGACAGCAACAGCCAGCATTAGGCAATAGAAAAGGACCAATTCTTCTCCATGACAATGCTCGACCCTGCAGAAATTGAATGAATTGGGCTACGAGACTCTGCCTCATCCTCCATACTCACCGGACCTCTCGCCAACCAACTATCACTTTTTCAAGCATCTTGACAATTTCCTAAGTGAGAAATGCTTCAAAAACCAAGACGATGCTAAACACACCTTCAACGACTTCATTGCCACCAGAGTGCAGGAGTTTTACGCTACTGGCATAAATAAACTTGTTTCGCGTTGGCAAAAGTGTGTTGATTCAGATGGTGTTTATTTCGATTAATAAAGTTTTGTTTGAGCTGAGATATGTGCATCTGAATTTGAAGGTTAAAAACCGCAAGATCTTTC
>NC_068994.1:23046351-23049133 GCF_001194135.2 Octopus bimaculoides
CACACACACACAAACACATGTACCTTCACCTGTACCTGTATATGTATCTGTGAGTCAACTACAGATATAATTTCTCAGAGAAATGCTTCATTAAAAATGCCTAACCTGTAAATCAACTATAATTTTTAAATATGAAAAAAAAAAAAAATTTAGGTTTGGAAATTATGGGCATATATATATGAATAGATATATATATATACAATGTGCATGTATGTATGTGAGTGTGCACATGTAGTATGTTACTTAGACGACCCAATAGTGAATGATAGTGACCTTGCTATCACAAATGGTGTCTTTGATGGAATGTTGGGTAACACCATATGGCTAACCTGGTATACACAAATATGAGTGAAAACACAAACAATGAAGAGAGATCAAGACTCTTGGAGTCTGAAATGCAAATGACTTCACCATTTGCAACACTAACTTCAGGAAACCAGTCAGCCACATGATGCCAGTCACCAATTAGGTGACTATGCAACCAAGATAGATTTCACATTCATCAAAAAATGGGAGAGTGAGTCAGATGGTTGTGATGACTATGTCTTTCCCTGACAAAGAATGTTTCAGAGACACAAGACAGTCTGGAAGTATGCAAGTCGAAAGATTCCCTGGTCAAGACATAGGTTCAATGAAATACTGGTTGGATGAATATGGCAAGGTGGGGTAGAGAAAGGTTTATAACAAAGTGGACAATTGGGATACAACTTGCAATAAGCCATATCTGTGGATGGGTCAAAGGTCCAGCCAGATAGAAGGTGAAATGGGACAATAAATAGAACTATAAAAGCTAATAGTTTTGTGATGAGGTGATTAGAAGAGTATGCAATGTCTAAGAATGCAAAGTAATGTGTCAGTGTGAATCAAGACTGGGAGAAAGTGTGTATGGAATAATTGCAGCACACTCTCTCTCAATAAATCTTTCTTCTCAACACTGGCTGTCTGAAGGAACTCCTGTATTCTATTGACCAAGTTCCTGAGCTGAATTTGCCAAAGAATTGATGAAGAAATTCCAAATGTATAAGCAAAATTTAGAATCAAAAGATCTCAATATAAAGACAAAAGTTTTAATCAGCAAAAAAAGAAACTAAAACTCTACTGTCATCAGGGAAGTTGTCATCTCAGTATGCAGAAAGATATGAGTAGAAACTCTGTACAGTGCATGTAATGTAAACGATGGGTACACAAGAGGTGCAGTAGAATCACAGGAGAGGCTGATCGAGAAGGACTGTAGTGGATATTCAGGAGCAGTTTGCAGTCAGAGCACCTATGAAATAAATTCCTTCAAATGCTCAGAAGGCTCTCTAGAAGTATTTCATAGCTTCTGTTACCTAGGTGATCTGATTAGCAATGGAAGTATGTGTTCTGTATGACCTGAGTAAGAACAAGGCTGAAAGTATTCAGGAAGCTTTTACCTTTGCTGGCAATAAAGGGATTCTCTGAGTGAAGGGTAGATTATAAGATGTTGGTGTAGGAAGTATGATGCTGTATGTTAATGAAATATGAATCCTGGAGGCAGTATAAAGACTGGAATAAAATGAAGTGGGAATGTTGTAGTAACAGTGTGCCTCAATGAAAGAACACAAATGAGCTGAGAAAAAAAAAAGAAAAAAAAACTAGTTAAAAGAGGAATCAGATGTAGCATGGCAGAGAGAAGATTGTACTGGTATGGAAGCTGTTGAAAGAAATGGAGAAAGCTGGTCTCAAGAGACTGAGCTTCACAAAAGAGACACAAAGGAGATGACAATGGATCACAAAAAATGGCAAGACACTGTGCATGAGAAGACCCATCTAACCCATTGACTTTGCAAACATGGACGTTAAATGAATTAAATGAAGACAATGATGAAGAATGTGTATGTCTGTGTGTCTCTGTGTGTATATATGTATGTATAAATATACATATGTAAATATATATATGAACATAGGTATAGATGTGTAAGTATGCATGAACACACACACATATATATATATGCATATATACATGTGTAAGTATATATGTGTATGTATATGTGTATGTATATATTTACACACACACACACACACACACACACACATACACACACATTCACATATATGTTTATACATATACTTACAAGCATATGTATATACATATACATATATATGTAGTTATACATATACACACATGTACATACACAATACATACTTGTACACATGTGTCTTATTTGTGTGTGTGTGTGTGTGCATATGTGCATATACACATACATATATACACATATACATACATATGAATATCCATATTTGTTTATTTTTTTTCTATGTCCATGCTGGGGTATCATTTATATCAGTTCAGTATTAGACGGCTACTTATTTTATTAACCTCCGAAGGATGGAATGTGAAGTTAACCTGGGTAGGATTTGAATTTACAATAATCTACAGACATAAACTAAATACTGCAAGGTACTTTGACGCTCTGCCAATGCATGTGTGTATGTGTGTTTGTGTGTGTTTGTGTCTATTTGTCAATGTCACTATGTATTTTTTATAAATATACATTCACACATACACATTTAAATCATTTGTGTATAGAGGTGTGCTACTGCTTAACTTTGTGCATTTGTGCAGTGTATTTTGCATTCCAATATAAGATATCCGGAGATTAATGATTTTTAAAATACTTAAAAGTAGAAAAAAACTTTCCTCAATTGCTACAGTTGAGAGAAAGAATCAGTTTAAGCACAGTTTTGCAAAAAGAAAAAAATCAATGTTAGTCAAAGGAAAAAAAAAAATGTACATTTATCAATAAAACCTTTTGATATT